>NW_027413908.1:0-81897 GCF_048773025.1 Camelus bactrianus | reverse complement strand
TGGAGAGGTACAAGCTTCAACTCGATTTTACAGTGAAAACTGCAGGAACTTCAAACCGGCACTAGGAAACAGACAGAGAAACCAGAGTAAAAGTTGCTCCTGCAACCCGTTCCCTTTGTGCTAGATGAACGAACGTCTCCACATGCTCAGTTCTGAGAGATAAGTGTGTGTGAAAGCCGTCCTTCACCTAGCTAGTTGGGAACACAGAGTTTCTTTTCAGTTGCAAACTCCATTCCATACATATATATGGAGAGGTACAAGCTTCAACTCGATTTTACAGTGAAAACTGCAGGAACTTCAAACCGGCACTAGGAAACAGACAGAGAAACCAGAGTAAAAGTTGCTCCTGCAACCCGTTCCCTTTGTGCTAGATGAACGAACGTCTCTCCACATGCTCAGTTCTGAGAGATAGGTGTGTGTGAAAGCCGTCCTTCACCTAGCTAGTTGGGAACACAGAGTTTCTTTTCAGTTGCAAACTCCATTCCATACATATATATGGAGAGGTACAAGCTTCAACTCGATTTTACAGTGAAAACTGCAGGAACTTCAAACCGGCACTAGGAAACAGACAGAGAAACCAGAGTAAAAGTTGCTCCTGCAACCCGTTCCCTTTGTGCTAGATGAACGAACGTCTCTCCACATGCTCAGTTCTGAGAGATAGGTGTGTGTGAAAGCCGTCCTTCACCTAGCTAGTTGGGAACACAGAGTTTCTTTTCAGTTGCAAACTCCATTCCATACATATATATGGAGAGGTACAAGCTTCAACTCGATTTTACAGTGAAAACTGCAGGAACTTCAAACCGGCACTAGGAAACAGACAGAGAAACCAGAGTAAAAGTTGCTCCTGCAACCCGTTCCCTTTGTGCTAGATGAACGAACGTCTCTCCACATGCTCAGTTCTGAGAGATAGGTGTGTGTGAAAGCCGTCCTTCACCTAGCTAGTTGGGAACACAGAGTTTCTTTTCAGTTGCAAACTCCATTCCATACATATATATGGAGAGGTACAAGCTTCAACTCGATTTTACAGTGAAAACTGCAGGAACTTCAAACCGGCACTAGGAAACAGACAGAGAAACCAGAGTAAAAGTTGCTCCTGCAACCCGTTCCCTTTGTGCTAGATGAACGAACGTCTCTCCACATGCTCAGTTCTGAGAGATAGGTGTGTGTGAAAGCCGTCCTTCACCTAGCTAGTTGGGAACACAGAGTTTCTTTTCAGTTGCAAACTCCATTCCATACATATATATGGAGAGGTACAAGCTTCAACTCGATTTTACAGTGAAAACTGCAGGAACTTCAAACCGGCACTAGGAAACAGACAGAGAAACCAGAGTAAAAGTTGCTCCTGCAACCCGTTCCCTTTGTGCTAGATGAACGAACGTCTCTCCACATGCTCAGTTCTGAGAGATAGGTGTGTGTGAAAGCCGTCCTTCACCTAGCTAGTTGGGAACACAGAGTTTCTTTTCAGTTGCAAACTCCATTCCATACATATATATGGAGAGGTACAAGCTTCAACTCGATTTTACAGTGAAAACTGCAGGAACTTCAAACCGGCACTAGGAAACAGACAGAGAAACCAGAGTAAAAGTTGCTCCTGCAACCCGTTCCCTTTGTGCTAGATGAACGAACGTCTCTCCACATGCTCAGTTCTGAGAGATAAGTGTGTGTGAAAGCCGTCCTTCACCTAGCTAGTTGGGAACACAGAGTTTCTTTTCAGTTGCAAACTCCATTCCATACATATATATGGAGAGGTACAAGCTTCAACTCGATTTTACAGTGAAAACTGCAGGAACTTCAAACCGGCACTAGGAAACAGACAGAGAAACCAGAGTAAAAGTTGCTCCTGCAACCCGTTCCCTTTGTGCTAGATGAACGAACGTCTCTCCACATGCTCAGTTCTGAGAGATAGGTGTGTGTGAAAGCCGTCCTTCACCTAGCTAGTTGGGAACACAGAGTTTCTTTTCAGTTGCAAACTCCATTCCATACATATATATGGAGAGGTACAAGCTTCAACTCGATTTTACAGTGAAAACTGCAGGAACTTCAAACCGGCACTAGGAAACAGACAGAGAAACCAGAGTAAAAGTTGCTCCTGCAACCCGTTCCCTTTGTGCTAGATGAACGAACGTCTCTCCACATGCTCAGTTCTGAGAGATAGTGTGTGTGAAAGCCGTCCTTCACCTAGCTAGTTGGGAACACAGAGTTTCTTTTCAGTTGCAAACTCCATTCCATACATATATATGGAGAGGTACAAGCTTCAACTCGATTTTACAGTGAAAACTGCAGGAACTTCAAACCGGCACTAGGAAACAGACAGAGAAACCAGAGTAAAAGTTGCTCCTGCAACCCGTTCCCTTTGTGCTAGATGAACGAACGTCTCTCCACATGCTCAGTTCTGAGAGATAGGTGTGTGTGAAAGCCGTCCTTCACCTAGCTAGTTGGGAACACAGAGTTTCTTTTCAGTTGCAAACTCCATTCCATACATATATATGGAGAGGTACAAGCTTCAACTCGATTTTACAGTGAAAACTGCAGGAACTTCAAACCGGCACTAGGAAACAGACAGAGAAACCAGAGTAAAAGTTGCTCCTGCAACCCGTTCCCTTTGTGCTAGATGAACGAACGTCTCTCCACATGCTCAGTTCTGAGAGATAGGTGTGTGTGAAAGCCGTCCTTCACCTAGCTAGTTGGGAACACAGAGTTTCTTTTCAGTTGCAAACTCCATTCCATACATATATATGGAGAGGTACAAGCTTCAACTCGATTTTACAGTGAAAACTGCAGGAACTTCAAACCGGCACTAGGAAACAGACAGAGAAACCAGAGTAAAAGTTGCTCCTGCAACCCGTTCCCTTTGTGCTAGATGAACGAACGTCTCTCCACATGCTCAGTTCTGAGAGATAGGTGTGTGTGAAAGCCGTCCTTCACCTAGCTAGTTGGGAACACAGAGTTTCTTTTCAGTTGCAAACTCCATTCCATACATATATATGGAGAGGTACAAGCTTCAACTCGATTTTACAGTGAAAACTGCAGGAACTTCAAACCGGCACTAGGAAACAGACAGAGAAACCAGAGTAAAAGTTGCTCCTGCAACCCGTTCCCTTTGTGCTAGATGAACGAACGTCTCTCCACATGCTCAGTTCTGAGAGATAGGTGTGTGTGAAAGCCGTCCTTCACCTAGCTAGTTGGGAACACAGAGTTTCTTTTCAGTTGCAAACTCCATTCCATACATATATATGGAGAGGTACAAGCTTCAACTCGATTTTACAGTGAAAACTGCAGGAACTTCAAACCGGCACTAGGAAACAGACAGAGAAACCAGAGTAAAAGTTGCTCCTGCAACCCGTTCCCTTTGTGCTAGATGAACGAACGTCTCTCCACATGCTCAGTTCTGAGAGATAGGTGTGTGTGAAAGCCGTCCTTCACCTAGCTAGTTGGGAACACAGAGTTTCTTTTCAGTTGCAAACTCCATTCCATACATATATATGGAGAGGTACAAGCTTCAACTCGATTTTACAGTGAAAACTGCAGGAACTTCAAACCGGCACTAGGAAACAGACAGAGAAACCAGAGTAAAAGTTGCTCCTGCAACCCGTTCCCTTTGTGCTAGATGAACGAACGTCTCTCCACATGCTCAGTTCTGAGAGATAGGTGTGTGTGAAAGCCGTCCTTCACCTAGCTAGTTGGGAACACAGAGTTTCTTTTCAGTTGCAAACTCCATTCCATACATATATATGGAGAGGTACAAGCTTCAACTCGATTTTACAGTGAAAACTGCAGGAACTTCAAACCGGCACTAGGAAACAGACAGAGAAACCAGAGTAAAAGTTGCTCCTGCAACCCGTTCCCTTTGTGCTAGATGAACGAACGTCTCTCCACATGCTCAGTTCTGAGAGATAGGTGTGTGTGAAAGCCGTCCTTCACCTAGCTAGTTGGGAACACAGAGTTTCTTTTCAGTTGCAAACTCCATTCCATACATATATATGGAGAGGTACAAGCTTCAACTCGATTTTACAGTGAAAACTGCAGGAACTTCAAACCGGCACTAGGAAACAGACAGAGAAACCAGAGTAAAAGTTGCTCCTGCAACCCGTTCCCTTTGTGCTAGATGAACGAACGTCTCTCCACATGCTCAGTTCTGAGAGATAGGTGTGTGTGAAAGCCGTCCTTCACCTAGCTAGTTGGGAACACAGAGTTTCTTTTCAGTTGCAAACTCCATTCCATACATATATATGGAGAGGTACAAGCTTCAACTCGATTTTACAGTGAAAACTGCAGGAACTTCAAACCGGCACTAGGAAACAGACAGAGAAACCAGAGTAAAAGTTGCTCCTGCAACCCGTTCCTTTGTGCTAGATGAACGAACGTCTCTCCACATGCTCAGTTCTGAGAGATAGGTGTGTGTGAAAGCCGTCCTTCACCTAGCTAGTTGGGAACACAGAGTTTCTTTTCAGTTGCAAACTCCATTCCATACATATATATGGAGAGGTACAAGCTTCAACTCGATTTTACAGTGAAAACTGCAGGAACTTCAAACCGGCACTAGGAAACAGACAGAGAAACCAGAGTAAAAGTTGCTCCTGCAACCCGTTCCCTTTGTGCTAGATGAACGAACGTCTCTCCACATGCTCAGTTCTGAGAGATAGGTGTGTGTGAAAGCCGTCCTTCACCTAGCTAGTTGGGAACACAGAGTTTCTTTTCAGTTGCAAACTCCATTCCATACATATATATGGAGAGGTACAAGCTTCAACTCGATTTTACAGTGAAAACTGCAGGAACTTCAAACCGGCACTAGGAAACAGACAGAGAAACCAGAGTAAAAGTTGCTCCTGCAACCCGTTCCCTTTGTGCTAGATGAACGAACGTCTCTCCACATGCTCAGTTCTGAGAGATAGGTGTGTGTGAAAGCCGTCCTTCACCTAGCTAGTTGGGAACACAGAGTTTCTTTTCAGTTGCAAACTCCATTCCATACATATATATGGAGAGGTACAAGCTTCAACTCGATTTTACAGTGAAAACTGCAGGAACTTCAAACCGGCACTAGGAAACAGACAGAGAAACCAGAGTAAAAGTTGCTCCTGCAACCCGTTCCCTTTGTGCTAGATGAACGAACGTCTCTCCACATGCTCAGTTCTGAGAGATAGGTGTGTGTGAAAGCCGTCCTTCACCTAGCTAGTTGGGAACACAGAGTTTCTTTTCAGTTGCAAACTCCATTCCATACATATATATGGAGAGGTACAAGCTTCAACTCGATTTTACAGTGAAAACTGCAGGAACTTCAAACCGGCACTAGGAAACAGACAGAGAAACCAGAGTAAAAGTGGCTCCTGCAACCCGTTCCCTTTGTGCTAGATGAACGAACGTCTCTCCACATGCTCAGTTCTGAGAGATAGGTGTGTGTGAAAGCCGTCCTTCACCTAGCTAGTTGGGAACACAGAGTTTCTTTTCAGTTGCAAACTCCATTCCCTACATATATATGGATAGGTACAAGCTTCAACTCGACTTTACAGTGAAAACTGCAGGAACTTCAAACCGGCACTAGGAAACAAACAGAGAAACCAGAGTAAAAGTTGCTCCTGCAACCCGTTCCCTTTGTGCTAGATGAACGAACGTCTCTCCACATGCTCAGTTCTGAGAGATAGGTGTGTGTGAAAGCCGTCCTTCACCTAGCTAGTTGGGAACACAGAGTTTCTTTTCAGTTGCAAACTCCATTCCATACATATATATGGAGAGGTACAAGCTTCAACTCGATTTTACAGTGAAAACTGCAGGAACTTCAAACCGGCACTAGGAAACAGACAGAGAAACCAGAGTAAAAGTTGCTCCTGCAACCCGTTCCCTTTGTGCTAGATGAACGAACGTCTCTCCACATGCTCAGTTCTGAGAGATAGGTGTGTGTGAAAGCCGTCCTTCACCTAGCTAGTTGGGAACACAGAGTTTCTTTTCAGTTGCAAACTCCATTCCATACATATATATGGAGAGGTACAAGCTTCAACTCGATTTTACAGTGAAAACTGCAGGAACTTCAAACCGGCACTAGGAAACAGACAGAGAAACCAGAGTAAAAGTTGCTCCTGCAACCCGTTCCCTTTGTGCTAGATGAACGAACGTCTCTCCACATGCTCAGTTCTGAGAGATAGGTGTGTGTGAAAGCCGTCCTTCACCTAGCTAGTTGGGAACACAGAGTTTCTTTTCAGTTGCAAACTCCATTCCCTACATATATATGGATAGGTACAAGCTTCAACTCGACTTTACAGTGAAAACTGCAGGAACTTCAAACCGGCACTAGGAAACAGACAGAGAAACCAGAGTAAAAGTTGCTCCTGCAACCCGTTCCCTTTGTGCTAGATGAACGAACGTCTCTCCACATGCTCAGTTCTGAGAGATAGGTGTGTGTGAAAGCCGTCCTTCACCTAGCTAGTTGGGAACACAGAGTTTCTTTTCAGTTGCAAACTCCATTCCATACATATATATGGAGAGGTACAAGCTTCAACTCGATTTTACAGTGAAAACTGCAGGAACTTCAAACCGGCACTAGGAAACAGACAGAGAAACCAGAGTAAAAGTTGCTCCTGCAACCCGTTCCCTTTGTGCTAGATGAACGAACGTCTCTCCACATGCTCAGTTCTGAGAGATAGGTGTGTGTGAAAGCCGTCCTTCACCTAGCTAGTTGGGAACACAGAGTTTCTTTTCAGTTGCAAACTCCATTCCATACATATATATGGAGAGGTACAAGCTTCAACTCGATTTTACAGTGAAAACTGCAGGAACTTCAAACCGGCACTAGGAAACAGACAGAGAAACCAGAGTAAAAGTTGCTCCTGCAACCCGTTCCCTTTGTGCTAAATGAACGAATGTCTCTCCACATGCTCAGTTCTGAGAGATAGGTGTGTGTGAAAGCCGTCCTTCACCTAGCTAGTTGGGAACACAGAGTTTCTTTTCAGTTGCAAACTCCATTCCATACATATATATGGAGAGGTACAAGCTTCAACTCGATTTTACAGTGAAAACTGCAGGAACTTCAAACCGGCACTAGGAAACAGACAGAGAAACCAGAGTAAAAGTTGCTCCTGCAACCCGTTCCCTTTGTGCTAGATGAACGAACGTCTCTCCACATGCTCAGTTCTGAGAGATAGGTGTGTGTGAAAGCCGTCCTTCACCTAGCTAGTTGGGAACACAGAGTTTCTTTTCAGTTGCAAACTCCATTCCATACATATATATGGAGAGGTACAAGCTTCAACTCGATTTTACAGTGAAAACTGCAGGAACTTCAAACCGGCACTAGGAAACAGACAGAGAAACCAGAGTAAAAGTTGCTCCTGCAACCCGTTCCCTTTGTGCTAGATGAACGAACGTCTCTCCACATGCTCAGTTCTGAGAGATAAGTGTGTGTGAAAGCCGTCCTTCACCTAGCTAGTTGGGAACACAGAGTTTCTTTTCAGTTGCAAACTCCATTCCATACATATATATGGAGAGGTACAAGCTTCAACTCGATTTTACAGTGAAAACTGCAGGAACTTCAAACCGGCACTAGGAAACAGACAGAGAAACCAGAGTAAAAGTTGCTCCTGCAACCCGTTCCCTTTGTGCTAGATGAACGAACGTCTCTCCACATGCTCAGTTCTGAGAGATAGGTGTGTGTGAAAGCCGTCCTTCACCTAGCTAGTTGGGAACACAGAGTTTCTTTTCAGTTGCAAACTCCATTCCATACATATATATGGAGAGGTACAAGCTTCAACTCGATTTTACAGTGAAAACTGCAGGAACTTCAAACCGGCACTAGGAAACAGACAGAGAAACCAGAGTAAAAGTTGCTCCTGCAACCCGTTCCCTTTGTGCTAGATGAACGAACGTCTCTCCACATGCTCAGTTCTGAGAGATAAGTGTGTGTCAAAGCCGTCCTTCACCTAGCTAGTTGGGAACACAGAGTTTCTTTTCAGTTGCAAACTCCATTCCATACATATATATGGAGAGGTACAAGCTTCAACTCGATTTTACAGTGAAAACTGCAGGAACTTCAAACCGGCACTAGGAAACAGACAGAGAAACCAGAGTAAAAGTTGCTCCTGCAACCCGTTCCCTTTGTGCTAGATGAACGAACGTCTCTCCACATGCTCAGTTCTGAGAGATAGGTGTGTGTGAAAGCCGTCCTTCACCTAGCTAGTTGGGAACACAGAGTTTCTTTTCAGTTGCAAACTCCATTCCATACATATATATGGAGAGGTACAAGCTTCAACTCGATTTTACAGTGAAAACTGCAGGAACTTCAAACCGGCACTAGGAAACAGACAGAGAAACCAGAGTAAAAGTTGCTCCTGCAACCCGTTCCCTTTGTGCTAGATGAACGAACGTCTCTCCACATGCTCAGTTCTGAGAGATAGTGTGTGTGAAAGCCGTCCTTCACCTAGCTAGTTGGGAACACAGAGTTTCTTTTCAGTTGCAAACTCCATTCCATACATATATATGGAGAGGTACAAGCTTCAACTCGATTTTACAGTGAAAACTGCAGGAACTTCAAACCGGCACTAGGAAACAGACAGAGAAACCAGAGTAAAAGTTGCTCCTGCAACCCGTTCCCTTTGTGCTAGATGAACGAACGTCTCTCCACATGCTCAGTTCTGAGAGATAGGTGTGTGTGAAAGCCGTCCTTCACCTAGCTAGTTGGGAACACAGAGTTTCTTTTCAGTTGCAAACTCCATTCCATACATATATATGGAGAGGTACAAGCTTCAACTCGATTTTACAGTGAAAACTGCAGGAACTTCAAACCGGCACTAGGAAACAGACAGAGAAACCAGAGTAAAAGTTGCTCCTGCAACCCGTTCCCTTTGTGCTAGATGAACGAATGTCTCTCCACATGCTCAGTTCTGAGAGATAGGTGTGTGTGAAAGCCGTCCTTCACCTAGCTAGTTGGGAACACAGAGTTCTTTTCAGTTGCAAACTCCATTCCATACATATATATGGAGAGGTACAAGCTTCAACTCGATTTTACAGTGAAAACTGCAGGAACTTAAAACCGGCACTAGGAAACAGACAGAGAAACCAGAGTAAAAGTTGCTCCTGCAACCCGTTCCCTTTGTGCTAGATGAACGAACGTCTCTCCACATGCTCAGTTCTGAGAGACAGGTGTGTGTGAAAGCCGTCCTTCACCTAGCTAGTTGGGAACACAGAGTTTCTTTTCAGTTGCAAACTCCATTCCATACATATATATGGAGAGGTACAAGCTTCAACTCGATTTTACAGTGAAAACTGCAGGAACTTCAAACCGGCACTAGGAAACAGACAGAGAAACCAGAGTAAAAGTTGCTCCTGCAACCCGTTCCCTTTGTGCTAGATGAACGAACGTCTCTCCACATGCTCAGTTCTGAGAGATAGGTGTGTGTGAAAGCCGTCCTTCACCTAGCTAGTTGGGAACACAGAGTTTCTTTTCAGTTGCAAACTCCATTCCATACATATATATGGAGAGGTACAAGCTTCAACTCGATTTTACAGTGAAAACTGCAGGAACTTCAAACCGGCACTAGGAAACAGACAGAGAAACCAGAGTAAAAGTTGCTCCTGCAACCCGTTCCCTTTGTGCTAGATGAACGAACGTCTCTCCACATGCTCAGTTCTGAGAGATAAGTGTGTGTGAAAGCCGTCCTTCACCTAGCTAGTTGGGAACACAGAGTTTCTTTTCAGTTGCAAACTCCATTCCATACATATATATGGAGAGGTACAAGCTTCAACTCGATTTTACAGTGAAAACTGCAGGAACTTCAAACCGGCACTAGGAAACAGACAGAGAAACCAGAGTAAAAGTTGCTCCTGCAACCCGTTCCCTTTGTGCTAGATGAACGAACGTCTCTCCACATGCTCAGTTCTGAGAGATAGGTGTGTGTGAAAGCCGTCCTTCACCTAGCTAGTTGGGAACACAGAGTTTCTTTTCAGTTGCAAACTCCATTCCATACATATATATGGAGAGGTACAAGCTTCAACTCGATTTTACAGTGAAAACTGCAGGAACTTCAAACCGGCACTAGGAAACAGACAGAGAAACCAGAGTAAAAGTTGCTCCTGCAACCCGTTCCCTTTGTGCTAGATGAACGAACGTCTCTCCACATGCTCAGTTCTGAGAGATAGGTGTGTGTGAAAGCCGTCCTTCACCTAGCTAGTTGGGAACACAGAGTTTCTTTTCAGTTGCAAACTCCATTCCATACATATATATGGAGAGGTACAAGCTTCAACTCGATTTTACAGTGAAAACTGCAGGAACTTCAAACCGGCACTAGGAAACAGACAGAGAAACCAGAGTAAAAGTTGCTCCTGCAACCCGTTCCCTTTGTGCTAGATGAACGAACGTCTCTCCACATGCTCAGTTCTGAGAGATAGTGTGTGTGAAAGCCGTCCTTCACCTAGCTAGTTGGGAACACAGAGTTTCTTTTCAGTTGCAAACTCCATTCCATACATATATATGGAGAGGTACAAGCTTCAACTCGATTTTACAGTGAAAACTGCAGGAACTTCAAACCGGCACTAGGAAACAGACAGAGAAACCAGAGTAAAAGTTGCTCCTGCAACCCGTTCCCTTTGTGCTAGATGAACGAACGTCTCTCCACATGCTCAGTTCTGAGAGATAGGTGTGTGTGAAAGCCGTCCTTCACCTAGCTAGTTGGGAACACAGAGTTTCTTTTCAGTTGCAAACTCCATTCCATACATATATATGGAGAGGTACAAGCTTCAACTCGATTTTACAGTGAAAACTGCAGGAACTTCAAACCGGCACTAGGAAACAGACAGAGAAACCAGAGTAAAAGTTGCTCCTGCAACCCGTTCCCTTTGTGCTAGATGAACGAACGTCTCTCCACATGCTCAGTTCTGAGAGATAAGTGTGTGTGAAAGCCGTCCTTCACCTAGCTAGTTGGGAACACAGAGTTTCTTTTCAGTTGCAAACTCCATTCCATACATATATATGGAGAGGTACAAGCTTCAACTCGATTTTACAGTGAAAACTGCAGGAACTTCAAACCGGCACTAGGAAACAGACAGAGAAACCAGAGTAAAAGTTGCTCCTGCAACCCGTTCCCTTTGTGCTAGATGAACGAACGTCTCTCCACATGCTCAGTTCTGAGAGATAGGTGTGTGTGAAAGCCGTCCTTCACCTAGCTAGTTGGGAACACAGAGTTTCTTTTCAGTTGCAAACTCCATTCCATACATATATATGGAGAGGTACAAGCTTCAACTCGATTTTACAGTGAAAACTGCAGGAACTTCAAACCGGCACTAGGAAACAGACAGAGAAACCAGAGTAAAAGTTGCTCCTGCAACCCGTTCCCTTTGTGCTAGATGAACGAACGTCTCTCCACATGCTCAGTTCTGAGAGATAGGTGTGTGTGAAAGCCGTCCTTCACCTAGCTAGTTGGGAACACAGAGTTTCTTTTCAGTTGCAAACTCCATTCCATACATATATATGGAGAGGTACAAGCTTCAACTCGATTTTACAGTGAAAACTGCAGGAACTTCAAACCGGCACTAGGAAACAGACAGAGAAACCAGAGTAAAAGTTGCTCCTGCAACCCGTTCCCTTTGTGCTAGATGAACGAACGTCTCTCCACATGCTCAGTTCTGAGAGATAGGTGTGTGTGAAAGCCGTCCTTCACCTAGCTAGTTGGGAACACAGAGTTTCTTTTCAGTTGCAAACTCCATTCCATACATATATATGGAGAGGTACAAGCTTCAACTCGATTTTACAGTGAAAACTGCAGGAACTTCAAACCGGCACTAGGAAACAGACAGAGAAACCAGAGTAATAGTTGCTCCTGCAACCCGTTCCCTTTGTGCTAAATGAACGAATGTCTCTCCACATGCTCAGTTCTGAGAGATAGGTGTGTGTGAAAGCCGTCCTTCACCTAGCTAGTTGGGAACACAGAGTTTCTTTTCAGTTGCAAACTCCATTCCATACATATATATGGAGAGGTACAAGCTTCAACTCGATTTTACAGTGAAAACTGCAGGAACTTAAAACCGGCACTAGGAAACAGACAGAGAAACCAGAGTAAAAGTTGCTCCTGCAACCCGTTCCCTTTGTGCTAAATGAACGAATGTCTCTCCACATGCTCAGTTCTGAGAGACAGGTGTGTGTGAAAGCCGTCCTTCACCTAGCTAGTTGGGAACACAGAGTTTCTTTTCAGTTGCAAACTCCATTCCATACATATATATGGAGAGGTACAAGCTTCAACTCGATTTTACAGTGAAAACTGCAGGAACTTCAAACCGGCACTAGGAAACAGACAGAGAAACCAGAGTAAAAGTTGCTCCTGCAACCCGTTCCCTTTGTGCTAGATGAACGAACGTCTCTCCACATGCTCAGTTCTGAGAGATAGGTGTGTGTGAAAGCCGTCCTTCACCTAGCTAGTTGGGAACACAGAGTTTCTTTTCAGTTGCAAACTCCATTCCATACATATATATGGAGAGGTACAAGCTTCAACTCGATTTTACAGTGAAAACTGCAGGAACTTCAAACCGGCACTAGGAAACAGACAGAGAAACCAGAGTAAAAGTTGCTCCTGCAACCCGTTCCCTTTGTGCTAGATGAACGAACGTCTCTCCACATGCTCAGTTCTGAGAGATAAGTGTGTGTGAAAGCCGTCCTTCACCTAGCTAGTTGGGAACACAGAGTTTCTTTTCAGTTGCAAACTCCATTCCATACATATATATGGAGAGGTACAAGCTTCAACTCGATTTTACAGTGAAAACTGCAGGAACTTCAAACCGGCACTAGGAAACAGACAGAGAAACCAGAGTAAAAGTTGCTCCTGCAACCCGTTCCCTTTGTGCTAGATGAACGAACGTCTCTCCACATGCTCAGTTCTGAGAGATAGGTGTGTGTGAAAGCCGTCCTTCACCTAGCTAGTTGGGAACACAGAGTTTCTTTTCAGTTGCAAACTCCATTCCATACATATATATGGAGAGGTACAAGCTTCAACTCGATTTTACAGTGAAAACTGCAGGAACTTCAAACCGGCACTAGGAAACAGACAGAGAAACCAGAGTAAAAGTTGCTCCTGCAACCCGTTCCCTTTGTGCTAGATGAACGAACGTCTCTCCACATGCTCAGTTCTGAGAGATAGGTGTGTGTGAAAGCCGTCCTTCACCTAGCTAGTTGGGAACACAGAGTTTCTTTTCAGTTGCAAACTCCATTCCATACATATATATGGAGAGGTACAAGCTTCAACTCGATTTTACAGTGAAAACTGCAGGAACTTCAAACCGGCACTAGGAAACAGACAGAGAAACCAGAGTAAAAGTTGCTCCTGCAACCCGTTCCCTTTGTGCTAGATGAACGAACGTCTCTCCACATGCTCAGTTCTGAGAGATAGGTGTGTGTGAAAGCCGTCCTTCACCTAGCTAGTTGGGAACACAGAGTTTCTTTTCAGTTGCAAACTCCATTCCATACATATATATGGAGAGGTACAAGCTTCAACTCGATTTTACAGTGAAAACTGCAGGAACTTCAAACCGGCACTAGGAAACAGACAGAGAAACCAGAGTAAAAGTTGCTCCTGCAACCCGTTCCCTTTGTGCTAGATGAACGAACGTCTCTCCACATGCTCAGTTCTGAGAGATAAGTGTGTGTGAAAGCCGTCCTTCACCTAGCTAGTTGGGAACACAGAGTTTCTTTTCAGTTGCAAACTCCATTCCATACATATATATGGAGAGGTACAAGCTTCAACTCGATTTTACAGTGAAAACTGCAGGAACTTCAAACCGGCACTAGGAAACAGACAGAGAAACCAGAGTAAAAGTTGCTCCTGCAACCCGTTCCCTTTGTGCTAGATGAACGAACGTCTCTCCACATGCTCAGTTCTGAGAGATAGGTGTGTGTGAAAGCCGTCCTTCACCTAGCTAGTTGGGAACACAGAGTTTCTTTTCAGTTGCAAACTCCATTCCATACATATATATGGAGAGGTACAAGCTTCAACTCGATTTTACAGTGAAAACTGCAGGAACTTCAAACCGGCACTAGGAAACAGACAGAGAAACCAGAGTAAAAGTTGCTCCTGCAACCCGTTCCCTTTGTGCTAATGAACGAATGTCTCTCCACATGCTCAGTTCTGAGAGATAGGTGTGTGTGAAAGCCGTCCTTCACCTAGCTAGTTGGGAACACAGAGTTTCTTTTCAGTTGCAAACTCCATTCCATACATATATATGGAGAGGTACAAGCTTCAACTCGATTTTACAGTGAAAACTGCAGGAACTTCAAACCGGCACTAGGAAACAGACAGAGAAACCAGAGTAAAAGTTGCTCCTGCAAACCGTTCCCTTTGTGCTAGATGAACGAACGTCTCTCCACATGCTCAGTTCTGAGATATAGGTGTGTGTGAAAGCCGTCCTTCACCTAGCTAGTTGGGAACACAGAGTTTCTTTTCAGTTGCAAACTCCATTCCATACATATATATGGAGAGGTACAAGCTTCAACTCGATTTTACAGTGAAAACTGCAGGAACTTCAAACCGGCACTAGGAAACAGACAGAGAAACCAGAGTACAAGTTGCTCCTGCAACCCGTTCCCTTTTTGCTAGATGAACGAACGTCTCTCCACATGCTCAGTTCTGAGAGATAGGTGTGTGTGAAAGCCGTCCTTCACCTAGCTAGTTGGGAACACAGAGTTTCTTTTCAGTTGCAAACTCCATTCCATACATATATATGGAGAGGTACAAGCTTCAACTCGATTTTACAGTGAAAACTGCAGGAACTTAAAAACGGCACTAGGAAACAGACAGAGAAACCACAGTAAAAGTTGCTCCTGCAACCCGTTCCCTTTGTGCTAAATGAACGAATGTCTCTCCACATGCTCAGTTCTGAGAGATAGGTGTGTGTGAAAGCCGTCCTTCACCTAGCTAGTTGGGAACACAGAGTTTCTTTTCAGTTGCAAACTCCATTCCATACATATATATGGAGAGGTACAAGCTTCAACTCGATTTTACAGTGAAAACTGCAGGAACTTCAAACCGGCACTAGGAAACAGACAGAGAAACCAGAGTAAAAGTTGCTCCTGCAACCCGTTCCCTTTGTGCTAGATGAACGAACGTCTCTCCACATGCTCAGTTCTGAGAGATAGGTGTGTGTGAAAGCCGTCCTTCACCTAGCTAGTTGGGAACACAGAGTTTCTTTTCAGTTGCAAACTCCATTCCATACATATATATGGAGAGGTACAAGCTTCAACTCGATTTTACAGTGAAAACTGCAGGAACTTCAAACCGGCACTAGGAAACAGACAGAGAAACCAGAGTAAAAGTTGCTCCTGCAACCCGTTCCCTTTGTGCTAGATGAACGAACGTCTCTCCACATGCTCAGTTCTGAGAGATAGGTGTGTGTGAAAGCCGTCCTTCACCTAGCTAGTTGGGAACACAGAGTTTCTTTTCAGTTGCAAACTCCATTCCATACATATATATGGAGAGGTACAAGCTTCAACTCGATTTTACAGTGAAAACTGCAGGAACTTCAAACCGGCACTAGGAAACAGACAGAGAAACCAGAGTAAAAGTTGCTCCTGCAACCCGTTCCCTTTGTGCTAGATGAACGAACGTCTCTCCACATGCTCAGTTCTGAGAGATAGGTGTGTGTGAAAGCCGTCCTTCACCTAGCTAGTTGGGAACACAGAGTTTCTTTTCAGTTGCAAACTCCATTCCATACATATATATGGAGAGGTACAAGCTTCAACTCGATTTTACAGTGAAAACTGCAGGAACTTCAAACCGGCACTAGGAAACAGACAGAGAAACCAGAGTAAAAGTTGCTCCTGCAACCCGTTCCCTTTGTGCTAGATGAACGAACGTCTCTCCACATGCTCAGTTCTGAGAGATAGGTGTGTGTGAAAGCCGTCCTTCACCTAGCTAGTTGGGAACACAGAGTTTCTTTCAGTTGCAACCTCCATTCCATACATATATATGGAGAGGTACAAGCTTCAACTCGATTTTACAGTGAAAACTGCAGGGAACTTCAAACCGGCACTAGGAAACAGACAGAGAAACCAGAGTAAAAGTTGCTCCTGCAACCCGTTCCCTTTGTGCTAGATGAACGAACGTCTCTCCACATGCTCAGTTCTGAGAGATAAGTGTGTGTGAAAGCCGTCCTTCACCTAGCTAGTTGGGAACACAGAGTTTCTTTTCAGTTGCAAACTCCATTCCATACATATATATGGAGAGGTACAAGCTTCAACTCGATTTTACAGTGAAAACTGCAGGAACTTCAAACCGGCACTAGGAAACAGACAGAGAAACCAGAGTAAAAGTTGCTCCTGCAACCCGTTCCCTTTGTGCTAGATGAACGAACGTCTCTCCACATGCTCAGTTCTGAGAGATAGGTGTGTGTGAAAGCCGTCCTTCACCTAGCTAGTTGGGAACACAGAGTTTCTTTTCAGTTGCAACCTCCATTCCATACATATATATGGAGAGGTACAAGCTTCAACTCGATTTTACAGTGAAAACTGCAGGAACTTCAAACCGGCACTAGGAAACAGACAGAGAAACCAGAGTAAAAGTTGCTCCTGCAACCCGTTCCCTTTGTGCTAGATGAACGAACGTCTCTCCACATGCTCAGTTCTGAGAGATAAGTGTGTGTGAAAGCCGTCCTTCACCTAGCTAGTTGGGAACACAGAGTTTCTTTTCAGTTGCAAACTCCATTCCATACATATATATGGAGAGGTACAAGCTTCAACTCGATTTTACAGTGAAAACTGCAGGAACTTCAAACCGGCACTAGGAAACAGACAGAGAAACCAGAGTAAAAGTTGCTCCTGCAACCCGTTCCCTTTGTGCTAGATGAACGAACGTTTCTCCACATGCTCAGTTCTGAGAGATAGGTGTGTGTGAAAGCCGTCCTTCACCTAGCTAGTTGGGAACACAGAGTTTCTTTTCAGTTGCAAACTCCATTCCATACATATATATGGAGAGGTACAAGCTTCAACTCGATTTTACAGTGAAAACTGCAGGAACTTCAAACCGGCACTAGGAAACAGACAGAGAAACCAGAGTAAAAGTTGCTCCTGCAACCCGTTCCCTTTGTGCTAGATGAACGAACGTCTCTCCACATGCTCAGTTCTGAGAGATAGGTGTGTGTGAAAGCCGTCCTTCACCTAGCTAGTTGGGAACACAGAGTTTCTTTTCAGTTGCAAACTCCATTCCATACATATATATGGAGAGGTACAAGCTTCAACTCGATTTTACAGTGAAAACTGCAGGAACTTCAAACCGGCACTAGGAAACAGACAGAGAAACCAGAGTAAAAGTTGCTCCTGCAACCCGTTCCCTTTGTGCTAGATGAACGAACGTCTCCCCACATGCTCAGTTCTGAGAGATAGGTGTGTGTGAAAGCCGTCCTTCACCTAGCTAGTTGGGAACACAGAGTTTCTTTTCAGTTGCAAACTCCATTCCATACATATATATGGAGAGGTACAAGCTTCAACTCGATTTTACAGTGAAAACTGCAGGAACTTCAAACCGGCACTAGGAAACAGACAGAGAAACCACAGTAAAAGTTGCTCCTGCAACTCGTTCCCTTTGAGCTAGATGAAAGAACGTCTCTCCACATGCTCAGTTCTGAGAGATAAGTGTGTGTGAAAGCCGTCCTTCACCTAGCTAGTTGGGAACACAGTTTCTTTTCAGTTGCAAACTCCATTCCATACATATATATGGAGAGGTACAAGCTTCAACTCGATTTTACAGTGAAAACTGCAGGAACTTCAAACCGGCACTAGGAAACAGACAGAGAACCAGAGTAAAAGTTGCTCCTGCAACCCGTTCCCTTTGTGCTAGATGAACGAACGTCTCTCCACATGCTCAGTTCTGAGAGATAGGTGTGTGTGAAAGCCGTCCTTCACCTAGCTAGTTGGGAACACAGAGTTTCTTTTCAGTTGCAAACTCCATTCCATACATATATATGGAGAGGTACAAGCTTCAACTCGATTTTACAGTGAAAACTGCAGGAACTTCAAACCGGCACTAGGAAACAGACAGAGAAACCAGAGTAAAAGTTGCTCCTGCAACCCGTTCCCTTTGTGCTAAATGAACGAACGTCTCTTCACATGCTCAGTTCTGAGAGATAGGTGTGTGTGAAAGCCGTCCTTCACCTAGCTAGTTGGGAACACAGAGTTTCTTTTCAGTTGCAAACTCCATTCCATACATATATATGGAGAGGTACAAGCTTCAACTCGATTTTACAGTGAAAACTGCAGGAACTTCAAACCGGCACTAGGAAACAGACAGAGAAACCAGAGTAAAAGTTGCTCCTGCAACCCGTTCCCTTTGTGCTAGATGAACGAACGTCTCTCCACATGCTCAGTTCTGAGAGATAAGTGTGTGTGAAAGCCGTCCTTCACCTAGCTAGTTGGGAACACAGAGTTTCTTTTCAGTTGCAAACTCCATTCCATACATATATATGGAGAGGTACAAGCTTCAACTCGATTTTACAGTGAAAACTGCAGGAACTTCAAACCGGCACTAGGAAACAGACAGAGAAACCAGAGTAAAAGTTGCTCCTGCAACCCGTTCCCTTTGTGCTAGATGAACGAACGTCTCTCCACATGCTCAGTTCTGAGAGATAGGTGTGTGTGAAAGCCGTCCTTCACCTAGCTAGTTGGGAACACAGAGTTTCTTTTCAGTTGCAAACTCCATTCCATACATATATATGGAGAGGTACAAGCTTCAACTCGATTTTACAGTGAAAACTGCAGGAACTTCAAACCGGCACTAGGAAACAGACAGAGAAACCAGAGTAAAAGTTGCTCCTGCAACCCGTTCCCTTTGTGCTAGATGAACGAACGTCTCTCCACATGCTCAGTTCTGAGAGATAGGTGTGTGTGAAAGCCGTCCTTCACCTAGCTAGTTGGGAACACAGAGTTTCTTTTCAGTTGCAAACTCCATTCCATACATATATATGGAGAGGTACAAGCTTCAACTCGATTTTACAGTGAAAACTGCAGGAACTTCAAACCGGCACTAGGAAACAGACAGAGAAACCAGAGTAAAAGTTGCTCCTGCAACCCGTTCCCTTTGAGCTAGATGAACGAACGTCTCTCCACATGCTCAGTTCTGAGAGATAGGTGTGTGTGAAAGCCGTCCTTCAATAAACTAGTTGGGAACACAGAGTTTCTTTTCAGTTGGAAACTCCATTCCATACATATATATGGAAAGGTACAAGCTTCAACTCGATTTTACAGTGAAAACTGCAGGAACTTAAAACCGGCACTAGGAAACAGACAGAGAAACCAGAGTAAAAGTTGCTCCTGCATCCCGTTCCCTTTGTGCTAAATGAACGAATGTCTCTCCACATGCTCAGTTCTGAGAGATAGGTGTGTGTGAAAGCCGTACTTCACCTAGCTAGTTGGGAACACAGAGTTTCTTTTCAGTTGCAAACTCCATTTCATACATATATATGGAGAGGTACAAGCTTCAACTCGATTTTACAGTGAAAACTGCAGGAACTTCAAACCGGCACTAGGAAACAGACAGAGAAACCAGAGTAAAAGTTGCTCCTGCAACCCGTTCCCTTTGTGCTAGATGAACGAACGTCTCTCCACATGCTCAGTTCTGAGAGATAGGTGTGTGTGAAAGCCGTCCTTCACCTAGCTAGTTGGGAACACAGAGTTTCTTTTCAGTTGCAAACTCCATTCCATACATATATATGGAGAGGTACAAGCTTCAACTCGATTTTACAGTGAAAACTGCAGGAACTTCAAACCGGCACTAGGAAACAGACAGAGAAACCAGAGTAAAAGTTGCTCCTGCAACCCGTTCCCTTTGTGCTAGATGAACGAACGTCTCTCCACATGCTCAGTTCTGAGAGATAAGTGTGTGTGAAAGCCGTCCTTCACCTAGCTAGTTGAGGAACACAGAGTTTCTTTTCAGTTGCAAACTCCATTCCATACATATATATGGAGAGGTACAAGCTTCAACTCGATTTTACAGTGAAAACTGCAGGAACTTCAAACCGGCACTAGGAAACAGACAGAGAAACCAGAGTAAAAGTTGCTCCTGCAACCCGTTCCCTTTGTGCTAGATGAACGAACGTCTCTCCACATGCTCAGTTCTGAGAGATAGGTGTGTGTGAAAGCCGTCCTTCACCTAGCTAGTTGGGAACACAGAGTTTCTTTTCAGTTGCAAACTCCATTCCATACATATATATGGAGAGGTACAAGCTTCAACTCGATTTTACAGTGAAAACTGCAGGAACTTCAAACCGGCACTAGGAAACAGACAGAGAAACCAGAGTAAAAGTTGCTCCTGCAACCCGTTCCTTTTGTGCTAGATGAACGAACGTCTCTCCACATGCTCAGTTCTGAGAGATAGGTGTGTGTGAAAGCCGTCCTTCACCTAGCTAGTTGGGAACACAGAGTTTCTTTTCAGTTGCAAACTCCATTCCATACATATATATGGAGAGGTACAAGCTTCAACTCGATTTTACAGTGAAAACTGCAGGAACTTCAAACCGGCACTAGGAAACAGACAGAGAAACCACAGTAAAAGTTGCTCCTGCAACCCGTTCCCTTTGAGCTAGATGAACGAACGTCTCTCCACATGCTCAGTTCTGAGAGATAAGTGTGTGTGAAAGCCGTCCTTCACCTAGCTAGTTGGGAACACAGAGTTTCTTTTCAGTTGCAAACTCCATTCCATACATATATATGGAGAGGTACAAGCTTCAACTCGATTTTACAGTGAAAACTGCAGGAACTTCAAACCGGCACTAGGAAACAGACAGAGAAACCAGAGTAAAAGTTGCTCCTGCAACCCGTTCCCTTTGTGCTAGATGAACGAACGTCTCTCCACATGCTCAGTTCTGAGAGATAGGTGTGTGTGAAAGCCGTCCTTCACCTAGCTAGTTGGGAACACAGAGTTTCTTTTCAGTTGCAAACTCCATTCCATACATATATATGGAGAGGTACAAGCTTCAACTCGATTTTACAGTGAAAACTGCAGGAACTTCAAACCGGCACTAGGAAACAGACAGAGAAACCAGAGTAAAAGTTGCTCCTGCAACCCGTTCCCTTTGTGCTAGATGAACGAACGTCTCTCCACATGCTCAGTTCTGAGAGATAGGTGTGTGTGAAAGCCGTCCTTCACCTAGCTAGTTGGGAACACAGAGTTTCTTTTCAGTTGCAAACTCCATTCCATACATATATATGGAGAGGTACAAGCTTCAACTCGATTTTACAGTGAAAACTGCAGGAACTTCAAACCGGCACTAGGAAACAGACAGAGAAACCAGAGTAAAAGTTGCTCCTGCAACCCGTTCCCTTTGTGCTAGATGAACGAACGTCTCTCCACATGCTCAGTTCTGAGAGATAAGTGTGTGTGAAAGCCGTCCTTCACCTAGCTAGTTGGGAACACAGAGTTCCTTTTCAGTTGCAAACTCCATTCCATACATATATATGGAGAGGTACAAGCTTCAACTCGATTTTACAGTGAAAACTGCAGGAACTTCAAACCGGCACTAGGAAACAGACAGAGAAACCAGAGTAAAAGTTGCTCCTGTAACCCGTTCCCTTTGTGCTAGATGAACGAACGTCTCTCCACATGCTCAGTTCTGAGAGATAAGTGTGTGTGAAAGCCGTCCTTCACCTAGCTAGTTGGGAACACAGAGTTTCTTTTCAGTTGCAAACTCCATTCCATACATATATATGGAGAGGTACAAGCTTCAACTCGATTTTACAGTGAAAACTGCAGGAACTTCAAACCGGCACTAGGAAACAGACAGAGAAACCAGAGTAAAAGTTGCCCCTGCAACCCTTTCCCTTTGTGCTAGATGAACGAACGTCTCTCCACATGCTCAGTTCTGAGAGATAGGTGTGTGTGAAAGCCGTCCTTCACCTAGCTAGTTGGGAACACAGAGTTTCTTTTCAGTTGCAAACTCCATTCCATACATATATATGGAGAGGTACAAGCTTCAACTCGATTTTACAGTGAAAACTGCAGGAACTTCAAACCGGCACTAGGAAACAGACAGAGAAACCAGAGTAAAAGTTGCTCCTGCAACCCGTTCCCTTTGTGCTAGATGAACGAACGTCTCTCCACATGCTCAGTTCTGAGAGATAAGTGTGTGTGAAAGCCGTCCTTCAACTAGCTAGTTGGGAACACAGAGTTTCTTTTCAGTTGCAAACTCCATTCCATACATATATATGGAGAGGTACAAGCTTCAACTCGATTTTACAGTGAAAACTGCAGGAACTTCAAACCGGCACTAGGAAACAGACAGAGAAACCAGAGTAAAAGTTGCTCCTGCAACCCGTTCCCTTTGTGCTAGATGAACGAACGTCTCTCCACATGCTCAGTTCTGAGAGATAAGTGTGTGTGAAAGCCGTCCTTCACCTAGCTAGTTGGGAACACAGAGTTCCTTTTCAGTTGCAAACTCCATTCCATACATATATATGGAGAGGTACAAGCTTCAACTCGATTTTACAGTGAAAACTGCAGGAACTTCAAACCGGCACTAGGAAACAGACAGAGAAACCAGAGTAAAAGTTGCTCCTGCAACCCGTTCCCTTTGTGCTAGATGAACGAACGTCTCTCCACATGCTCAGTTCTGAGAGATAAGTGTGTGTGAAAGCCGTCCTTCACCTAGCTAGTTGGGAACACAGAGTTCCTTTTCAGTTGCAAACTCCATTCCATACATATATATGGAGAGGTACAAGCTTCAACTCGATTTTACAGTGAAAACTGCAGGAACTTCAAACCGGCACTAGGAAACAGACAGAGAAACCAGAGTAAAAGTTGCTCCTGCAACCCGTTCCCTTTGTGCTAGATGAACGAATGTCTCTCCACATGCTCAGTTCTGAGAGATAGGTGTGTGTGAAAGCCGTCCTTCACCTAGCTAGTTGGGAACACAGAGTTTCTTTTCAGTTGCAAACTCCATTCCATACATATATATGGAGAGGTACAAGCTTCAACTCGATTTTACAGTGAAAACTGCAGGAACTTCAAACCGGCACTAGGAAACAGACAGAGAAACCAGAGTAAAAGTTGCTCCTGCAACCCGTTCCCTTTGTGCTAGATGAACGAACGTCTCTCCACATGCTCAGTTCTGAGAGATAGGTGTGTGTGAAAGCCGTCCTTCACCTAGCTAGTTGGGAACACAGAGTTTCTTTTCAGTTGCAAACTCCATTCCATACATATATATGGAGAGGTACAAGCTTCAACTCGATTTTACAGTGAAAACTGCAGGAACTTCAAACCGGCACTAGGAAACAGACAGAGAAACCAGAGTAAAAGTTGCTCCTGCAACCCGTTCCCTTTGTGCTAGATGAACGAACGTCTCTCCACATGCTCAGTTCTGAGAGATAGGTGTGCGTGAAAGCCGTCCTTCACCTAGCTAGTTGGGAACACAGAGTTTCTTTTCAGTTGCAAACTCCATTCCATACATATATATGGAGAGGTACAAGCTTCAACTCGATTTTATAGTGAAAACTGCAGGAACTTCAAACCGTCACTAGGAAACAGACAGAGAAACCAGAGTAAAAGTTGCTCCTGCAACCCGTTCCCTTTGTGCTAGATGACCGAACGTCTCTCCACATGCTCAGTTCTGAGAGATAGGTGTGTGTGAAAGCCGTCCTTCACCTAGCTAGTTGGGAACACAGAGTTTCTTTTCAGTTGCAAACTCCATTCCATACATATATATGGAGAGGTACAAGCTTCAACTCGATTTTACAGTGAAAACTGCAGGAACTTCAAACCGGCACTAGGAAACAGACAGAGAAACCAGAGTAAAAGTTGCTCCTGCAACCCGTTCCCTTTGAGCTAGATGAACGAACGTCTCTCCACATGCTCAGTTCTGAGAGATAGGTGTGTGTGAAAGCCGTCCTTCACCTAGCTAGTTGGGAACACAGAGTTTCTTTTCAGTTGCAAACTCCATTCCATACATATATATGGAGAGGTACAAGCTTCAACTCGATTTTACAGTGAAAACTGCAGGAACTTCAAACCGGCACTAGGAAACAGACAGAGAAACCAGAGTAAAAGTTGCTCCTGCAACCCGTTCCCTTTGTGCTAGATGAACGAACGTCTCTCCACATGCTCAGTTCTGAGAGATAGGTGTGTGTGAAAGCCGTCCTTCACCTAGCTAGTTGGGAACACAGAGTTTCTTTTCAGTTGCAAACTCCATTCCATACATATATATGGAGAGGTACAAGCTTCAACTCGATTTTACAGTGAAAACTGCAGGAACTTCAAACCGGCACTAGGAAACAGACAGAGAAACCAGAGTAAAAGTTGCTCCTGCAACCCGTTCCCTTTGTGCTAGATGAACGAACGTTTCTCCACATGCTCAGTTCTGAGAGATAGGTGTGTGTGAAAGCCGTCCTTCACCTAGCTAGTTGGGAACACAGAGTTTCTTTTCAGTTGCAAACTCCATTCCATACATATATATGGAGAGGTACAAGCTTCAACTCGATTTTATAGTGAAAACTGCAGGAACTTCAAACCGTCACTAGGAAACAGACAGAGAAACCAGAGTAAAAGTTGCTCCTGCAACCCGTTCCCTTTGTGCTAGATGAACGAACGTCTCTCCACATGCTCAGTTCTGAGAGATAGGTGTGTGTGAAAGCCGTCCTTCACCTAGCTAGTTGGGAACACAGAGTTTCTTTTCAGTTGCAAACTCCATTCCATACATATATATGGAGAGGTACAAGCTTCAACTCGATTTTACAGTGAAAACTGCAGGAACTTCAAACCGGCACTAGGAAACAGACAGAGAAACCAGAGTAAAAGTTGCTCCTGCAACCCGTTCCCTTTGAGCTAGATGAACGAACGTCTCTCCACATGCTCACTTCTGAGAGATAAGTGTGTGTGAAAGCCGTCCTTCACCTAGCTAGTTGGGAACACAGAGTTTCTTTTCAGTTGCAAACTCCATTCCATACATATATATGGAGAGGTACAAGCTTCAACTCGATTTTACAGTGAAAACTGCAGGAACTTCAAACGGGCACTAGGAAACAGACAGAGAAACCAGAGTAAAAGTTGCTCCTGCAACCCGTTCCCTTTGAGCTACATGAACGAACGTCTCTCCACATGCTCAGTTCTGAGAGATAAGTGTGTGTGAAAGCCGTCCTTCACCTAGCTAGTTGGGAACACAGAGTTTCTTTTCAGTTGCAAACTCCATTCCATACATATATATGGAGAGGTACAAGCTTCAACTCGATTTTACAGTGAAAACTGCAGGAACTTCAAACCGGCACTAGGAAACAGACAGAGAAACCAGAGTAAAAGTTGCTCCTGCAACCCGTTCCCTTTGTGCTAGATGAACGAACGTCTCTCCACATGCTCAGTTCTGAGAGATAGGTGTGTGTGAAAGCCGTCCTTCACCTAGCTAGTTGGGAACACAGAGTTTCTTTTCAGTTGCAAACTCCATTCCATACATATATATGGAGAGGTACAAGCTTCAACTCGATTTTACAGTGAAAACTGCAGGAACTTCAAACCGGCACTAGGAAACAGACAGAGAAACCAGAGTAAAAGTTGCTCCTGCAACCCGTTCCCTTTGTGCTAGATGAACGAACGTCTCTCCACATGCTCAGTTCTGAGAGATAGGTGTGTGTGAAAGCCGTCCTTCACCTAGCTAGTTGGGAACACAGAGTTTCTTTTCAGTTGCAAACTCCATTCCATACATATATATGGAGAGGTACAAGCTTCAACTCGATTTTACAGTGAAAACTGCAGGAACTTCAAACCGGCACTAGGAAACAGACAGAGAAACCAGAGTAATAGTTGCTCCTGCAACCCGTTCCCTTTGTGCTAGATGAACGAACGTCTCTCCACATGCTCAGTTCTGAGAGATAAGTGTGTGTGAAAGCCGTCCTTCACCTAGCTAGTTGGGAACACAGAGTTCCTTTTCAGTTGCAAACTCCATTCCATACATATATATGGAGAGGTACAAGCTTCAACTCGATTTTACAGTGAAAACTGCAGGAACTTCAAACCGGCACTAGGAAACAGACAGAGAAACCAGAGTAAAAGTTGCTCCTGCAACCCGTTCCCTTTGTGCTAGATGAACGAATGTCTCTCCACATGCTCAGTTCTGAGAGATAGGTGTGTGTGAAAGCCGTCCTTCACCTAGCTAGTTGGGAACACAGAGTTTCTTTTCAGTTGCAAACTCCATTCCATACATATATATGGAGAGGTACAAGCTTCAACTCGATTTTACAGTGAAAACTGCAGGAACTTCAAACCGGCACTAGGAAACAGACAGAGAAACCAGAGTAAAAGTTGCTCCTGCAACCCTTTCCCTTTGTGCTAGATGAACGAACGTCTCTCCACATGCTCAGTTCTGAGAGATAGGTGTGTGTGAAAGCCGTCCTTCAACTAGCTAGTTGGGAACACAGAGTTTCTTTTCAGTTGCAAACTCCATTCCATACATATATATGGAGAGGTACAAGCTTCAACTCGATTTTACAGTGAAAACTGCAGGAACTTCAAACCGGCACTAGGAAACAGACAGAGAAACCAGAGTAAAAGTTGCTCCTGCAACCCGTTCCCTTTGTGCTAGATGAACGAACGTCTCTCCACATGCTCAGTTCTGAGAGATAAGTGTGTGTGAAAGCCGTCCTTCACCTAGCTAGTTGGGAACACAGAGTTCCTTTTCAGTTGCAAACTCCATTCCATACATATATATGGAGAGGTACAAGCTTCAACTCGATTTTACAGTGAAAACTGCAGGAACTTCAAACCGGCACTAGGAAACAGACAGAGAAACCAGAGTAAAAGTTGCTCCTGCAACCCGTTCCCTTTGTGCTAGATGAACGAACGTTTCTCCACATGCTCAGTTCTGAGAGATAGGTGTGTGTGAAAGCCGTCCTTCACCTAGCTATTTGGGAACACAGAGTTTCTTTTCAGTTGCAAACTCCATTCCATACATATATATGGAGAGGTACAAGCTTCAACTCGATTTTACAGTGAAAACTGCAGGAACTTCAAACCGGCACTAGGAAACAGACAGAGAAACCAGAGTAAAAGTTGCTCCTGCAACCCGTTCCCTTTGTGCTAGATGAACGAACGTCTCTCCACATGCTCAGTTCTGAGAGATAGGTGTGTGTGAAAGCCGTCCTTCAACTAGCTAGTTGGGAACACAGAGTTTCTTTTCAGTTGCAAACTCCATTCCATACATATATATGGAGAGGTACAAGCTTCAACTCGATTTTACAGTGAAAACTGCAGGAACTTCAAACCGGCACTAGGAAACAGAGAAACCAGAGTAAAAGTTGCTCCTGCAACCCGTTCCCTTTGTGCTAGATGAACGAACGTCTCTCCACATGCTCAGTTCTGAGAGATAGGTGTGCGTGAAAGCCGTCCTTCACCTAGCTAGTTGGGAACACAGAGTTTCTTTTCAGTTGCAAACTCCATTCCATACATATATATGGAGAGGTACAAGCTTCAACTCGATTTTATAGTGAAAACTGCAGGAACTTCAAACCGTCACTAGGAAACAGACAGAGAAACCAGAGTAAAAGTTGCTCCTGCAACCCGTTCCCTTTGTGCTAGATGACCGAACGTCTCTCCACATGCTCAGTTCTGAGAGATAGGTGTGTGTGAAAGCCGTCCTTCACCTAGCTAGTTGGGAACACAGAGTTTCTTTTCAGTTGCAAACTCCATTCCATACATATATATGGAGAGGTACAAGCTTCAACTCGATTTTACAGTGAAAACTGCAGGAACTTCAAACCGGCACTAGGAAACAGACAGAGAAACCAGAGTAAAAGTTGCTCCTGCAACCCGTTCCCTTTGAGCTAGATGAACGAACGTCTCTCCACATGCTCACTTCTGAGAGATAAGTGTGTGTGAAAGCCGTCCTTCACCTAGCTAGTTGGGAACACAGAGTTTCTTTTCAGTTGCAAACTCCATTCCATACATATATATGGAGAGGTACAAGCTTCAACTCGATTTTACAGTGAAAACTGCAGGAACTTCAAACCGGCACTAGGAAACAGACAGAGAAACCAGAGTAAAAGTTGCTCCTGCAACCCGTTCCCTTTGTGCTAGATGAACGAACGTCTCTCCACATGCTCAGTTCTGAGAGATAGGTGTGTGTGAAAGCCGTCCTTCACCTAGCTAGTTGGGAACACAGAGTTTCTTTTCAGTTGCAAACTCCATTCCATACATATATATGGAGAGGTACAAGCTTCAACTCGATTTTACAGTGAAAACTGCAGGAACTTCAAACCGGCACTAGGAAACAGACAGAGAAACCAGAGTAAAAGTTGCTCCTGCAACCCGTTCCCTTTGTGCTAGATGAACGAACGTTTCTCCACATGCTCAGTTCTGAGAGATAGGTGTGTGTGAAAGCCGTCCTTCACCTAGCTAGTTGGGAACACAGAGTTTCTTTTCAGTTGCAAACTCCATTCCATACATATATATGGAGAGGTACAAGCTTCAACTCGATTTTATAGTGAAAACTGCAGGAACTTCAAACCGTCACTAGGAAACAGACAGAGAAACCAGAGTAAAAGTTGCTCCTGCAACCCGTTCCCTTTGTGCTAGATGACCGAACGTCTCTCCACATGCTCAGTTCTGAGAGATAGGTGTGTGTGAAAGCCGTCCTTCACCTAGCTAGTTGGGAACACAGAGTTTCTTTTCAGTTGCAAACTCCATTCCATACATATATATGGAGAGGTACAAGCTTCAACTCGATTTTACAGTGAAAACTGCAGGAACTTCAAACCGGCACTAGGAAACAGACAGAGAAACCAGAGTAAAAGTTGCTCCTGCAACCCGTTCCATTTGAGCTAGATGAACGAACGTCTCTCCACATGCTCACTTCTGAGAGATAAGTGTGTGTGAAAGCCGTCCTTCACCTAGCTAGTTGGGAACACAGAGTTTCTTTTCAGTTGCAAACTCCATTCCATACATATATATGGAGAGGTACAAGCTTCAACTCGATTTTACAGTGAAAACTGCAGGAACTTCAAACCGGCACTAGGAAACAGACAGAGAAACCAGAGTAAAAGTTGCTCCTGCAACCCGTTCCCTTTGTGCTAGATGAACGAACGTCTCTCCACATGCTCAGTTCTGAGAGATAGGTGTGTGTGAAAGCCGTCCTTCACCTAGCTAGTTGGGAACACAGAGTTTCTTTTCAGTTGCAAACTCCATTCCATACATATATATGGAGAGGTACAAGCTTCAACTCGATTTTACAGTGAAAACTGCAGGAACTTCAAACCGGCACTAGGAAACAGACAGAGAAACCAGAGTAAAAGTTGCTCCTGCAACCCGTTCCCTTTGTGCTAGATGAACGAACGTCTCTCCACATGCTCAGTTCTGAGAGATAGGTGTGTGTGAAAGCCGTCCTTCACCTAGCTTGTTGGGAACACAGAGTTTCTTTTCAGTTGCAAACTCCATTCCATACATATATATGGAGAGGTACAAGCTTCAACTCGATTTTACAGTGAAAACTGCAGGAACTTCAAACCGGCACTAGGAAACAGACAGAGAAACCAGAGTAAAAGTTGCTCCTGCAACCCGTTCCCTTTGTGCTAGATGAACGAAAGTCTCTCCACATGCTCAGTTCTGAGAGATAGGTGTGTGTGAAAGCCGTCCTTCACCTAGCTAGTTGGGAACACAGAGTTTCTTTTCAGTTGCAAACTCCATTCCATACATATATATGGAGAGGTACAAGCTTCAACTCGATTTTACAGTGAAAACTGCAGGAACTTCAAACCGGCACTAGGAAACAGACAGAGAAACCAGAGTAAAAGTTGCCCCTGCAACCCGTTCCCTTTGTGCTAAATGAACGAACGTCTCTCCACATGCTCAGTTCTGAGAGATAGGTGTGTGTGAAAGCCGTCCTTCACCTAGCTAGTTGGGAACACAGAGTTTCTTTTCAGTTGCAAACTCCATTCCATACATATATATGGAGAGGTACAAGCTTCAACTCGATTTTACAGTGAAAACTGCAGGAACTTCAAACCGGCACTAGGAAACAGACAGAGAAACCAGAGTAAAAGTTGCTCCTGCAACCCGTTCCCTTTGTGCTAGATGAACGAACGTCTCTCCACATGCTCAGTTCTGAGAGATAGGTGTGTGTGAAAGCCGTCCTTCACCTAGCTAGTTGGGAACACAGAGTTTCTTTTCAGTTGCAAACTCCATTCCATACATATATATGGGGAGGTACAAGCTTCAACTCGATTTTACAGTGAAAACTGCAGGAACTTCAAACCGGCACTAGGAAACAGAGAAACCAGAGTAAAAGTTGCTCCTGCAACCCGTTCCCTTTGTGCTAGATGAACGAACGTCTCTCCACATGCTCAGTTCTGAGAGATAGGTGTGCGTGAAAGCCGTCCTTCACCTAGCTAGTTGGGAACACAGAGTTTCTTTTCAGTTGCAAACTCCATTCCATACATATATATGGAGAGGTACAAGCTTCAACTCGATTTTATAGTGAAAACTGCAGGAACTTCAAACCGTCACTAGGAAACAGACAGAGAAACCAGAGTAAAAGTTGCTCCTGCAACCCGTTCCCTTTGTGCTAGATGACCGAACGTCTCTCCACATGCTCAGTTCTGAGAGATAGGTGTGTGTGAAAGCCGTCCTTCACCTAGCTAGTTGGGAACACAGAGTTTCTTTTCAGTTGCAAACTCCATTCCATACATATATATGGAGAGGTACAAGCTTCAACTCGATTTTACAGTGAAAACTGCAGGAACTTCAAACCGGCACTAGGAAACAGACAGAGAAACCAGAGTAAAAGTTGCTCCTGCAACCCGTTCCCTTTGTGCTAGATGAACGAAAGTCTCTCCACATGCTCAGTTCTGAGAGATAGGTGTGTGTGAAAGCCGTCCTTCACCTAGCTAGTTGGGAACACAGAGTTTCTTTTCAGTTGCAAACTCCATTCCATACATATATATGGAGAGGTACAAGCTTCAACTCGATTTTACAGTGAAAACTGCAGGAACTTCAAACCGGCACTAGGAAACAGACAGAGAAACCAGAGTAAAAGTTGCTCCTGCAACCCGTTCCCTTTGTGCTAGATGAACGAAAGTCTCTCCACATGCTCAGTTCTGAGAGATAGGTGTGTGTGAAAGCCGTCCTTCACCTAGCTAGTTGGGAACACAGAGTTTCTTTTCAGTTGCAAACTCCATTCCATACATATATATGGAGAGGTACAAGCTTCAACTCGATTTTACAGTGAAAACTGCAGGAACTTCAAACCGGCACTAGGAAACAGACAGAGAAACCAGAGTAAAAGTTGCTCCTGCAACCCGTTCCCTTTGTGCTAGATGAACGAACGTCTCTCCACATGCTCAGTTCTGAGAGATAGGTGTGTGTGAAAGCCGTCCTTCACCTAGCTAGTTGGGAACACAGAGTTTCTTTTCAGTTGCAAACTCCATTCCATACATATATATGGAGAGGTACAAGCTTCAACTCGATTTTACAGTGAAAACTGCAGGAACTTCAAACCGGCACTAGGAAACAGACAGAGAAACCAGAGTAAAAGTTGCTCCTGCAACCCGTTCCCTTTGTGCTAGATGAACGAAAGTCTCTCCACATGCTCAGTTCTGAGAGATAGGTGTGTGTGAAAGCCGTCCTTCACCTAGCTAGTTGGGAACACAGAGTTTCTTTTCAGTTGCAAACTCCATTCCATACATATATATGGAGAGGTACAAGCTTCAACTCGATTTTACAGTGAAAACTGCAGGAACTTCAAACCGGCACTAGGAAACAGACAGAGAAACCAGAGTAAAAGTTGCTCCTGCAACCCGTTCCCTTTGTGCTAGATGAACGAACGTTTCTCCACATGCTCAGTTCTGAGAGATAGGTGTGTGTGAAAGCCGTCCTTCACCTAGCTAGTTGGGAACACAGAGTTTCTTTTCAGTTGCAAACTCCATTCCATACATATATATGGAGAGGTACAAGCTTCAACTCGATTTTACAGTGAAAACTGCAGGAACTTCAAACCGGCACTAGGAAACAGACAGAGAAACCAGAGTAAAAGTTGCTCCTGCAACCCGTTCCCTTTGTGCTAGATGAACGAACGTCTCTCCACATGCTCAGTTCTGAGAGATAGGTGTGTGTGAAAGCCGTCCTTCACCTAGCTAGTTGGGAACACAGAGTTTCTTTTCAGTTGCAAACTCCATTCCATACATATATATGGAGAGGTACAAGCTTCAACTCGATTTTACAGTGAAAACTGCAGGAACTTCAAACCGGCACTAGGAAACAGAGAAACCAGAGTAAAAGTTGCTCCTGCAACCCGTTCCCTTTGTGCTAGATGAACGAACGTCTCTCCACATGCTCAGTTCTGAGAGATAGGTGTGCGTGAAAGCCGTCCTTCACCTAGCTAGTTGGGAACACAGAGTTTCTTTTCAGTTGCAAACTCCATTCCATACATATATATGGAGAGGTACAAGCTTCAACTCGATTTTATAGTGAAAACTGCAGGAACTTCAAACCGTCACTAGGAAACAGACAGAGAAACCAGAGTAAAAGTTGCTCCTGCAACCCGTTCCCTTTGTGCTAGATGACCGAACGTCTCTCCACATGCTCAGTTCTGAGAGATAGGTGTGTGTGAAAGCCGTCCTTCACCTAGCTAGTTGGGAACACAGAGTTTCTTTTCAGTTGCAAACTCCATTCCATACATATATATGGAGAGGTACAAGCTTCAACTCGATTTTACAGTGAAAACTGCAGGAACTTCAAACCGGCACTAGGAAACAGACAGAGAATCCAGAGTAAAAGTTGCTCCTGCAACCCGTTCCCTTTGAGCTAGATGAACGAACGTCTCTCCACATGCTCACTTCTGAGAGATAAGTGTGTGTGAAAGCCGTCCTTCACCTAGCTAGTTGGGAACACAGAGTTTCTTTTCAGTTGCAAACTCCATTCCATACATATATATGGAGAGGTACAAGCTTCAACTCGATTTTACAGTGAAAACTGCAGGAACTTCAAACCGGCACTAGGAAACAGACAGAGAAACCAGAGTAAAAGTTGCTCCTGCAACCCGTTCCCTTTGTGCTAGATGAACGAACGTCTCTCCACATGCTCAGTTCTGAGAGATAGGTGTGTGTGAAAGCCGTCCTTCACCTAGCTAGTTGGGAACACAGAGTTTCTTTTCAGTTGCAAACTCCATTCCATACATATATATGGAGAGGTACAAGCTTCAACTCGATTTTACAGTGAAAACTGCAGGAACTTCAAACCGACACTAGGAAACAGACAGAGAAACCAGAGTAAAAGTTGCTCCTGCAACCCGTTCCCTTTGTGCTAGATGAACGAAAGTCTCTCCACATGCTCAGTTCTGAGAGATAGGTGTGTGTGAAAGCCGTCCTTCACCTAGCTAGTTGGGAACACAGAGTTTCTTTTCAGTTGCAAACTCCATTCCATACATATATATGGAGAGGTACAAGCTTCAACTCGATTTTACAGTGAAAACTGCAGGAACTTCAAACCGGCACTAGGAAACAGACAGAGAAACCAGAGTAAAAGTTGCTCCTGCAACCCGTTCCCTTTGTGCTAGATGAACGAACGTCTCTCCACATGCTCAGTTCTGAGAGATAGGTGTGTGTGAAAGCCGTCCTTCACCTAGCTAGTTGGGAACACAGAGTTTCTTTTCAGTTGCAAACTCCATTCCATACATATATATGGAGAGGTACAAGCTTCAACTCGATTTTACAGTGAAAACTGCAGGAACTTCAAACCGGCACTAGGAAACAGACAGAGAAACCAGAGTAAAAGTTGCTCCTGCAACCCGTTCCCTTTGTGCTAGATGAACGAAAGTCTCTCCACATGCTCAGTTCTGAGAGATAGGTGTGTGTGAAAGCCGTCCTTCACCTAGCTAGTTGGGAACACAGAGTTTCTTTTCAGTTGCAAACTCCATTCCATACATATATATGGAGAGGTACAAGCTTCAACTCGATTTTACAGTGAAAACTGCAGGAACTTCAAACCGGCACTAGGAAACAGACAGAGAAACCAGAGTAAAAGTTGCTCCTGCAACCCGTTCCCTTTGTGCTAGATGAACGAACGTTTCTCCACATGCTCAGTTCTGAGAGATAGGTGTGTGTGAAAGCCGTCCTTCACCTAGCTAGTTGGGAACACAGAGTTTCTTTTCAGTTGCAAACTCCATTCCATACATATATATGGAGAGGTACAAGCTTCAACTCGATTTTACAGTGAAAACTGCAGGAACTTCAAACCGGCACTAGGAAACAGACAGAGAAACCAGAGTAAAAGTTGCTCCTGCAACCCGTTCCCTTTGTGCTAGATGAACAAACGTCTCTCCACATGCTCAGTTCTGAGAGATAGGTGTGTGTGAAAGCCGTCCTTCACCTAGCTAGTTGGGAACACAGAGTTTCTTTTCAGTTGCAAACTCCATTCCATACATATATATGGAGAGGTACAAGCTTCAACTCGATTTTACAGTGAAAACTGCAGGAACTTCAAACCGGCACTAGGAAACAGAGAAACCAGAGTAAAAGTTGCTCCTGCAACCCGTTCCCTTTGTGCTAGATGAACGAACGTCTCTCCACATGCTCAGTTCTGAGAGATAGGTGTGCGTGAAAGCCGTCCTTCACCTAGCTAGTTGGGAACACAGAGTTTCTTTTCAGTTGCAAACTCCATTCCATACATATATATGGAGAGGTACAAGCTTCAACTCGATTTTATAGTGAAATCTGCAGGAACTTCAAACCGTCACTAGGAAACAGACAGAGAAACCAGAGTAAAAGTTGCTCCTGCAACCCGTTCCCTTTGTGCTAGATGACCGAACGTCTCTCCACATGCTCAGTTCTGAGAGATAGGTGTGTGTGAAAGCCGTCCTTCACCTAGCTAGTTGGGAACACAGAGTTTCTTTTCAGTTGCAAACTCCATTCCATACATATATATGGAGAGGTACAAGCTTCAACTCGATTTTACAGTGAAAACTGCAGGAACTTCAAACCGGCACTAGGAAACAGACAGAGAAACCAGAGTAAAAGTTGCTCCTGCAACCCTTTCCCTTTGTGCTAGATGAACGAACGTCTCTCCACATGCTCAGTTCTGAGAGATAGGTGTGTGTGAAAGCCGTCCTTCAACTAGTTAGTTGGGAACACAGAGTTTCTTTTCAGTTGCAAACTCCATTCCACACATATATATGGAGAGGTACAAGCTTCAACTCGATTTTACAGTGAAAACTGCAGGAACTTCAAACCGGCACTAGGAAACAGAGAAACCAGAGTAAAAGTTGCTCCTGCAACCCGTTCCCTTTGTGCTAGATGAACGAACGTCTCTCCACATGCTCAGTTCTGAGAGATAGGTGTGCGTGAAAGCCGTCCTTCACCTAGCTAGTTGGGAACACAGAGTTTCTTTTCAGTTGCAAACTCCATTCCATACATATATATGGAGAGGTACAAGCTTCAACTCGATTTTACAGTGAAAACTGCAGGAACTTCAAACCGGCACTAGGAAACAGAGAAACCAGAGTAAAAGTTGCTCCTGCAACCCGTTCCCTTTGTGCTAGATGACCGAACGTCTCTCCACATGCTCAGTTCTGAGAGATAGGTGTGTGTGAAAGCCGTCCTTCACCTAGCTAGTTGGGAACACAGAGTTTCTTTTCAGTTGCAAACTCCATTCCATACATATATATGGAGAGGTACAAGCTTCAACTCGATTTTACAGTGAAAACTGCAGGAACTTCAAACCGGCACTAGGAAACAGACAGAGAAACCAGATTAAAAGTTGCTCCTGCAACCCGTTCCCTTTGAGCTAGATGAACGAACGTCTCTCCACATGCTCACTTCTGAGAGATAAGTGTGTGTGAAAGCCGTCCTTCACCTAGCTAGTTGGGAACACAGAGTTTCTTTTCAGTTGCAAACTCCATTCCATACATATATATGGAGAGGTACAAGCTTCAACTCGATTTTACAGTGAAAACTGCAGGAACTTCAAACCGGCACTAGGAAACAGACAGAGAAACCAGAGTAAAAGTTGCTCCTGCAACCCGTTCCCTTTGTGCTAGATGAACGAACGTCTCTCCACATGCTCAGTTCTGAGAGATAGGTGTGTGTGAAAGCCGTCCTTCACCTAGCTAGTTGGGAACACAGAGTTTCTTTTCAGTTGCAAACTCCATTCCATACATATATATGGAGAGGTACAAGCTTCAACTCGATTTTACAGTGAAAACTGCAGGAACTTCAAACCGGCACTAGGAAACAGACAGAGAAACCAGAGTAAAAGTTGCTCCTGCAACCCGTTCCCTTTGTGCTAGATGAACGAAAGTCTCTCCACATGCTCAGTTCTGAGAGATAGGTGTGTGTGAAAGCCGTCCTTCACCTAGCTAGTTGGGAACACAGAGTTTCTTTTCAGTTGCAAACTCCATTCCATACATATATATGGAGAGGTACAAGCTTCAACTCGATTTTACAGTGAAAACTGCAGGAACTTCAAACCGGCACTAGGAAACAGACAGAGAAACCAGAGTAAAAGTTGCTCCTGCAACCCGTTCCCTTTGAGCTAGATGAACGAACGTCTCTCCACATGCTCACTTCTGAGAGATAAGTGTGTGTGAAAGCCGTCCTTCACCTAGCTAGTTGGGAACACAGAGTTTCTTTTCAGTTGCAAACTCCATTCCATACATATATATGGAGAGGTACAAGCTTCAACTCGATTTTACAGTGAAAACTGCAGGAACTTCAAACCGGCACTAGGAAACAGACAGAGAAACCAGAGTAAAAGTTGCTCCTGCAACCCCTTCCCTTTGTGCTAGATGAACGAACGTCTCTCCACATGCTCAGTTCTGAGAGATAGGTGTGTGTGAAAGCCGTCCTTCACCTAGCTAGTTGGGAACACAGAGTTTCTTTTCAGTTGCAAACTCCATTCCATACATATATATGGAGAGGTACAAGCTTCAACTCGATTTTACAGTGAAAACTGCAGGAACTTCAAACCGGCACTAGGAAACAGACAGAGAAACCAGAGTAAAAGTTGCTCCTGCAACCCGTTCCCTTTGTGCTAGATGAACGAACGTTTCTCCACATGCTCAGTTCTGAGAGATAGGTGTGTGTGAAAGCCGTCCTTCACCTAGCTAGTTGGGAACACAGAGTTTCTTTTCAGTTGCAAACTCCATTCCATACATATATATGGAGAGGTACAAGCTTCAACTCGATTTTATAGTGAAAACTGCAGGAACTTCAAACCGTCACTAGGAAACAGACAGAGAAACCAGAGTAAAAGTTGCTCCTGCAACCCGTTCCCTTTGTGCTAGATGACCGAACGTCTCTCCACATGCTCAGTTCTGAGAGATAGGTGTGTGTGAAAGCCGTCCTTCACCTAGCTAGTTGGGAACACAGAGTTTCTTTTCAGTTGCAAACTCCATTCCATACATATATATGGAGAGGTACAAGCTTCAACTCGATTTTACAGTGAAAACTGCAGGAACTTCAAACCGGCACTAGGAAACAGACAGAGAAACCAGAGTAAAAGTTGCTCCTGCAACCCGTTCCCTTTGAGCTAGATGAACGAACGTCTCTCCACATGCTCACTTCTGAGAGATAAGTGTGTGTGAAAGCCGTCCTTCACCTAGCTAGTTGGGAACACAGAGTTTCTTTTCAGTTGCAAACTCCATTCCATACATATATATGGAGAGGTACAAGCTTCAACTCGATTTTACAGTGAAAACTGCAGGAACTTCAAACCGGCACTAGGAAACAGACAGAGAAACCAGAGTAAAAGTTGCTCCTGCAACCCGTTCCCTTTGTGCTAGATGAACGAACGTCTCTCCACATGCTCAGTTCTGAGAGATAGGTGTGTGTGAAAGCCGTCCTTCACCTAGCTAGTTGGGAACACAGAGTTTCTTTTCAGTTGCAAACTCCATTCCATACATATATATGGAGAGGTACAAGCTTCAACTCGATTTTACAGTGAAAACTGCAGGAACTTCAAACCGGCACTAGGAAACAGACAGAGAAACCAGAGTAAAAGTTGCTAATGCAACCCGTTCCCTTTGTGCTAGATGAACGAACGTTTCTCCACATGCTCAGTTCTGAGAGATAGGTGTGTGTGAAAGCCGTCCTTCACCTAGCTAGTTGGGAACACAGAGTTTCTTTTCAGTTGCAAACTCCATTCCATACATATATATGGAGAGGTACAAGCTTCAACTCGATTTTACAGTGAAAACTGCAGGAACTTCAAACCGGCACTAGGAAACAGACAGAGAAACCAGAGTAAAAGTTGCTCCTGCAACCCGTTCCCTTTGTGCTAGATGAACGAACGTCTCTCCACATGCTCAGTTCTGAGAGATAGGTGTGTGTGAAAGCCGTCCTTCAACTAGCTAGTTGGGAACACAGAGTTTCTTTTCAGTTGCAAACTCCATTCCATACATATATATGGAGAGGTACAAGCTTCAACTCGATTTTACAGTGAAAACTGCAGGAACTTCAAACCGGCACTAGGAAACAGAGAAACCAGAGTAAAAGTTGCTCCTGCAACCCGTTCCCTTTGTGCTAGATGAACGAACGTCTCTCCACATGCTCAGTTCTGAGAGATAGGTGTGCGTGAAAGCCGTCCTTCACCTAGCTAGTTGGGAACACAGAGTTTCTTTTCAGTTGCAAACTCCATTCCATACATATATATGGAGAGGTACAAGCTTCAACTCGATTTTACAGTGAAAACTGCAGGAACTTCAAACCGGCACTAGGAAACAGACAGAGAAACCAGAGTAAAAGTTGCTCCTGCAACCCGTTCCCTTTGAGCTAGATGAACGAACGTCTCTCCACATGCTCACTTCTGAGAGATAAGTGTGTGTGAAAGCCGTCCTTCACCTAGCTAGTTGGGAACACAGAGTTTCTTTTCAGTTGCAAACTCCATTCCATACATATATATGGAGAGGTACAAGCTTCAACTCGATTTTACAGTGAAAACTGCAGGAACTTCAAACCGGCACTAGGAAACAGACAGAGAAACCAGAGTAAAAGTTGCTCCTGCAACCCGTTCCCTTTGTGCTAGATGAACGAAAGTCTCTCCACATGCTCAGTTCTGAGAGATAGGTGTGTGTGAAAGCCGTCCTTCACCTAGCTAGTTGGGAACACAGAGTTTCTTTTCAGTTGCAAACTCCATTCCATACATATATATGGAGAGGTACAAGCTTCAACTCGATTTTACAGTGAAAACTGCAGGAACTTCAAACCGGCACTAGGAAACAGACAGAGAAACCAGAGTAAAAGTTGCTCCTGCAACCCGTTCCCTTTGTGCTAGATGAACGAACGTTTCTCCACATGCTCAGTTCTGAGAGATAGGTGTGTGTGAAAGCCGTCCTTCACCTAGCTAGTTGGGAACACAGAGTTTCTTTTCAGTTGCAAACTCCATTCCATACATATATATGGAGAGGTACAAGCTTCACCTCGATTTTACAGTGAAAACTGCAGGAACTTCAAACCGGCACTAGGAAACAGACAGAGAAACCAGAGTAAAAGTTGCTCCTGCAACCCGTTCCCTTTGTGCTAGATGAACGAACGTCTCTCCACATGCTCAGTTCTGAGAGATAGGTGTGTGTGAAAGCCGTCCTTCACCTAGCTAGTTGGGAACACAGAGTTTCTTTTCAGTTGCAAACTCCATTCCATACATATATATGGAGAGGTACAAGCTTCAACTCGATTTTACAGTGAAAACTGCAGGAACTTCAAACCGGCACTAGGAAACAGAGAAACCAGAGTAAAAGTTGCTCCTGCAACCCGTTCCCTTTGTGCTAGATGAACGAACGTCTCTCCACATGCTCAGTTCTGAGAGATAGGTGTGCGTGAAAGCCGTCCTTCACCTAGCTAGTTGGGAACACAGAGTTTCTTTTCAGTTGCAAACTCCATTCCATACATATATATGGAGAGGTACAAGCTTCAACTCGATTTTATAGTGAAATCTGCAGGAACTTCAAACCGTCACTAGGAAACAGACAGAGAAACCAGAGTAAAAGTTGCTCCTGCAACCCGTTCCCTTTGTGCTAGATGACCGAACGTCTCTCCACATGCTCAGTTCTGAGAGATAGGTGTGTGTGAAAGCCGTCCTTCACCTAGCTAGTTGGGAACACAGAGTTTCTTTTCAGTTGCAAACTCCATTCCATACATATATATGGAGAGGTACAAGCTTCAACTCGATTTTACAGTGAAAACTGCAGGAACTTCAAACCGGCACTAGGAAACAGACAGAGAAACCAGAGTAAAAGTTGCTCCTGCAACCCTTTCCCTTTGTGCTAGATGAACGAACGTCTCTCCACATGCTCAGTTCTGAGAGATAGGTGTGTGTGAAAGCCGTCCTTCAACTAGCTAGTTGGGAACACAGAGTTTCTTTTCAGTTGCAAACTCCATTCCATACATATATATGGAGAGGTACAAGCTTCAACTCGATTTTACAGTGAAAACTGCAGGAACTTCAAACCGGTACTAGGAAACAGAGAAACCAGAGTAAAAGTTGCTCCTGCAACCCGTTCCCTTTGTGCTAGATGAACGAACGTCTCTCCACATGCTCAGTTCTGAGAGATAGGTGTGCGTGAAAGCCGTCCTTCACCTAGCTAGTTGGGAACACAGAATTTCTTTTCAGTTGCAAACTCCATTCCATACATATATATGGAGAGGTACAAGCTTCAACTCGATTTTATAGTGAAAACTGCAGGAACTTCAAACCGTCACTAGGAAACAGACAGAGAAACCAGAGTAAAAGTTGCTCCTGCAACCCGTTCCCTTTGTGCTAGATGACCGAACGTCTCTCCACATGCTCAGTTCTGAGAGATAGGTGTGTGTGAAAGCCGTCCTTCACCTAGCTAGTTGGGAACACAGAGTTTCTTTTCAGTTGCAAACTCCATTCCATACATATATATGGAGAGGTACAAGCTTCAACTCGATTTTACAGTGAAAACTGCAGGAACTTCAAACCGGCACTAGGAAACAGACAGAGAAACCAGAGTAAAAGTTGCTCCTGCAACCCGTTCCCTTTGAGCTAGATGAACGAACGTCTCTCCACATGCTCACTTCTGAGAGATAAGTGTGTGTGAAAGCCGTCCTTCACCTAGCTAGTTGGGAACACAGAGTTTCTTTTCAGTTGCAAACTCCATTCCATACATATATATGGAGAGGTACAAGCTTCAACTCGATTTTACAGTGAAAACTGCAGGAACTTCAAACCGGCACTAGGAAACAGACAGAGAAACCAGAGTAAAAGTTGCTCCTGCAACCCGTTCCCTTTGTGCTAGATGACCGAACGTCTCTCCACATGCTCAGTTCTGAGAGATAGGTGTGTGTGAAAGCCGTCCTTCACCTAGCTAGTTGGGAACACAGAGTTTCTTTTCAGTTGCAAACTCCATTCCATACATATATATGGAGAGGTACAAGCTTCAACTCGATTTTACAGTGAAAACTGCAGGAACTTCAAACCGGCACTAGGAAACAGACAGAGAAACCAGAGTAAAAGTTGCTCCTGCAACCCGTTCCTTTGAGCTAGATGACCGAACGTCTCTCCACATGCTCACTTCTGAGAGATAAGTGTGTGTGAAAGCCGTCCTTCACCTAGCTAGTTGGGAACACAGAGTTTCTTTTCAGTTGCAAACTCCATTCCATACATATATATGGAGAGGTACAAGCTTCAACTCGATTTTACAGTGAAAACTGCAGGAACTTCAAACCGGCACTAGGAAACAGACAGAGAAACCAGAGTAAAAGTTGCTCCTGCAACCCGTTCCCTTTGTGCTAGATGAACGAACGTCTCTCCACATGCTCAGTTCTGAGAGATAGGTGTGTGTGAAAGCCGTACTTCACCTAGCTAGTTGGGAACACAGAGTTTCTTTTCAGTTGCAAACTCCATTCCATACATATATATGGAGAGGTACAAGCTTCAACTCGATTTTACAGTGAAAACTGCAGGAACTTCAAACCGGCACTAGGAAACAGACAGAGAAACCAGAGTAAAAGTTGCTAATGCAACCCGTTCCCTTTGTGCTAGATGAACGAACGTTTCTCCACATGCTCAGTTCTGAGAGATAGGTGTGTGTGAAAGCCGTCCTTCACCTAGCTAGTTGGGAACACAGAGTTTCTTTTCAGTTGCAAACTCCATTCCATACATATATATGGAGAGGTACAAGCTTCAACTCGATTTTACAGTGAAAACTGCAGGAACTTCAAACCGGCACTAGGAAACAGACAGAGAAACCAGAGTAAAAGTTGCTCCTGCAACCCTTTCCCTTTGTGCTAGATGAACGAACGTCTCTCCACATGCTCAGTTCTGAGAGATAGGTGTGTGTGAAAGCCGTCCTTCAACTAGCTAGTTGGGAACACAGAGTTTCTTTTCAGTTGCAAACTCCATTCCATACATATATATGGAGAGGTACAAGCTTCAACTCGATTTTACAGTGAAAACTGCAGGAACTTCAAACCGGCACTAGGAAACAGAGAAACCAGAGTAAAAGTTGCTCCTGCAACCCGTTCCCTTTGTGCTAGATGAACGAACGTCTCTCCACATGCTCAGTTCTGAGAGATAGGTGTGTGTGAAAGCCGTCCTTCACCTAGCTAGTTGGGAACACAGAGTTTCTTTTCAGTTGCAAACTCCATTCCATACATATATATGGAGAGGTACAAGCTTCAACTCGATTTTACAGTGAAAACTGCAGGAACTTCAAACCGGCACTAGGAAACAGACAGAGAAACCAGAGTAAAAGTTGCTCCTGCAACCCGTTCCCTTTGAGCTAGATGAACGAACGTCTCTCCACATGCTCACTTCTGAGAGATAAGTGTGTGTGAAAGCCGTCCTTCACCTAGCTAGTTGGGAACACAGAGTTTCTTTTCAGTTGCAAACTCCATTCCATACATATATATGGAGAGGTACAAGCTTCAACTCGATTTTACAGTGAATACTGCAGGAACTTCAAACCGGCACTAGGAAACAGACAGAGAAACCAGAGTAAAAGTTGCTCCTGCAACCCGTTCCCTTTGTGCTAGATGAACGAAAGTCTCTCCACATGCTCAGTTCTGAGAGATAGGTGTGTGTGAAAGCCGTCCTTCACCTAGCTAGTTGGGAACACAGAGTTTCTTTTCAGTTGCAAACTCCATTCCATACATATATATGGAGAGGTACAAGCTTCAACTCGATTTTACAGTGAAAACTGCAGGAACTTCAAACCGGCACTAGGAAACAGACAGAGAAACCAGAGTAAAAGTTGCTCCTGCAACCCGTTCCCTTTGTGCTAGATGAACGAACGTTTCTCCACATGCTCAGTTCTGAGAGATAGGTGTGTGTGAAAGCCGTCCTTCACCTAGCTAGTTGGGAACACAGAGTTTCTTTTCAGTTGCAAACTCCATTCCATACATATATATGGAGAGGTACAAGCTTCAACTCGATTTTACAGTGAAAACTGCAGGAACTTCAAACCGGCACTAGGAAACAGACAGAGAAACCAGAGTAAAAGTTGCTCCTGCAACCCGTTCCCTTTGTGCTAGATGAACGAACGTCTCTCCACATGCTCAGTTCTGAGAGATAGGTGTGTGTGAAAGCCGTCCTTCACCTAGCTAGTTGGGAACACAGAATTTCTTTTCAGTTGCAAACTCCATTCCATACATATATATGGAGAGGTACAAGCTTCAACTCGATTTTACAGTGAAAACTGCAGGAACTTCAAACCGGCACTAGGAAACAGAGAAACCAGAGTAAAAGTTGCTCCTGCAACCCGTTCCCTTTGTGCTAGATGAACGAACGTCTCTCCACATGCTCAGTTCTGAGAGATAGGTGTGCGTGAAAGCCGTACTTCACCTAGCTAGTTGGGAACACAGAGTTTCTTTTCAGTTGCAAACTCCATTCCATACATATATATGGAGAGGTACAAGCTTCAACTCGATTTTATAGTGAAATCTGCAGGAACTTCAAACCGTCACTAGGAAACAGACAGAGAAACCAGAGTAAAAGTTGCTCCTGCAACCCGTTCCCTTTGTGCTAGATGACCGAACGTCTCTCCACATGCTCAGTTCTGAGAGATAGGTGTGTGTGAAAGCCGTCCTTCACCTAGCTAGTTGGGAACACAGAGTTTCTTTTCAGTTGCAAACTCCATTCCATACATATATATGGAGAGGTACAAGCTTCAACTCGATTTTACAGTGAAAACTGCAGGAACTTCAAACCGGCACTAGGAAACAGACAGAGAAACCAGAGTAAAAGTTGCTCCTGCAACCCTTTCCCTTTGTGCTAGATGAACGAACGTCTCTCCACATGCTCAGTTCTGAGAGATAGGTGTGTGTGAAAGCCGTCCTTCAACTAGCTAGTTGGGAACACAGAGTTTCTTTTCAGTTGCAAACTCCATTCCATACATATATATGGAGAGGTACAAGCTTCAACTCGATTTTACAGTGAAAACTGCAGGAACTTCAAACCGGCACTAGGAAACAGAGAAACCAGAGTAAAAGTTGCTCCTGCAACCCGTTCCCTTTGTGCTAGATGAACGAACGTCTCTCCACATGCTCAGTTCTGAGAGATAGGTGTGCGTGAAAGCCGTCCTTCACCTAGCTAGTTGGGAACACAGAGTTTCTTTTCAGTTGCAAACTCCATTCCATACATATATATGGAGAGGTACAAGCTTCAACTCGATTTTATAGTGAAAACTGCAGGAACTTCAAACCGTCACTAGGAAACAGACAGAGAAACCAGAGTAAAAGTTGCTCCTGCAACCCGTTCCCTTTGTGCTAGATGACCGAACGTCTCTCCACATGCTCAGTTCTGAGAGATAGGTGTGTGTGAAAGCCGTCCTTCACCTAGCTAGTTGGGAACACAGAGTTTCTTTTCAGTTGCAAACTCCATTCCATACATATATATGGAGAGGTACAAGCTTCAACTCGATTTTACAGTGAAAACTGCAGGAACTTCAAACCGGCACTAGGAAACAGACAGAGAAACCAGAGTAAAAGTTGCTCCTGCAACCCGTTCCCTTTGAGCTAGATGAACGAACGTCTCTCCACATGCTCACTTCTGAGAGATAAGTGTGTGTGAAAGCCGTCCTTCACCTAGCTAGTTGGGAACACAGAGTTTCTTTTCAGTTGCAAACTCCATTCCATACATATATATGGAGAGGTACAAGCTTCAACTCGATTTTACAGTGAAAACTGCAGGAACTTCAAACCGGCACTAGGAAACAGACAGAGAAACCAGAGTAAAAGTTGCTCCTGCAACCCGTTCCCTTTGTGCTAGATGAACGAACGTCTCTCCACATGCTCAGTTCTGAGAGATAGGTGTGTGTGAAAGCCGTCCTTCACCTAGCTAGTTGGGAACACAGAGTTTCTTTTCAGTTGCAAACTCCATTCCATACATATATATGGAGAGGTACAAGCTTCAACTCGATTTTACAGTGAAAACTGCAGGAACTTCAAACCGGCACTAGGAAACAGACAGAGAAACCAGAGTAAAAGTTGCTCCTGCAACCCGTTCCCTTTGTGCTAGATGAACGAAAGTCTCTCCACATGCTCAGTTCTGAGAGATAGGTGTGTGTGAAAGCCGTCCTTCACCTAGCTAGTTGGGAACACAGAGTTTCTTTTCAGTTGCAAACTCCATTCCATACATATATATGGAGAGGTACAAGCTTCAACTCGATTTTACAGTGAAAACTGCAGGAACTTCAAACCGGCACTAGGAAACAGACAGAGAAACCAGAGTAAAAGTTGCTCCTGCAACCCGTTCCCTTTGTGCTAGATGAACGAACGTCTCTCCACATGCTCAGTTCTGAGAGATAGGTGTGTGTGAAAGCCGTCCTTCACCTAGCTAGTTGGGAACACAGAGTTTCTTTTCAGTTGCAAACTCCATTCCATACATATATATGGAGAGGTACAAGCTTCAACTCGATTTTACAGTGAAAACTGCAGGAACTTCAAACCGGCACTAGGAAACAGACAGAGAAACCAGAGTAAAAGTTGCTCCTGCAACCCGTTCCCTTTGTGCTAGATGAACGAACGTTTCTCCACATGCTCAGTTCTGAGAGATAGGTGTGTGTGAAAGCCGTCCTTCACCTAGCTAGTTGGGAACACAGAGTTTCTTTTCAGTTGCAAACTCCATTCCATACATATATATGGAGAGGTACAAGCTTCAACTCGATTTTACAGTGAAAACTGCAGGAACTTCAAACCGGCACTAGGAAACAGACAGAGAAACCAGAGTAAAAGTTGCTCCTGCAACCCGTTCCCTTTGTGCTAGATGAACGAACGTCTCTCCACATGCTCAGTTCTGAGAGATAGGTGTGTGTGAAAGCCGTCCTTCACCTAGCTAGTTGGGAACACAGAGTTTCTTTTCAGTTGCAAACTCCATTCCATACATATATATGGAGAGGTACAAGCTTCAACTCGATTTTACAGTGAAAACTGCAGGAACTTCAAACCGGCACTAGGAAACAGAGAAACCAGAGTAAAAGTTGCTCCTGCAACCCGTTCCCTTTGTGCTAGATGAACGAACGTCTCTCCACATGCTCAGTTCTGAGAGATAGGTGTGCGTGAAAGCCGTCCTTCACCTAGCTAGTTGGGAACACAGAGTTTCTTTTCAGTTGCAAACTCCATTCCATACATATATATGGAGAGGTACAAGCTTCAACTCGATTTTATAGTGAAATCTGCAGGAACTTCAAACCGTCACTAGGAAACAGACAGAGAAACCAGAGTAAAAGTTGCTCCTGCAACCCGTTCCCTTTGTGCTAGATGACCGAACGTCTCTCCACATGCTCAGTTCTGAGAGATAGGTGTGTGTGAAAGCCGTCCTTCACCTAGCTAGTTGGGAACACAGAGTTTCTTTTCAGTTGCAAACTCCATTCCATACATATATATGGAGAGGTACAAGCTTCAACTCGATTTTACAGTGAAAACTGCAGGAACTTCAAACCGGCACTAGGAAACAGACAGAGAAACCAGAGTAAAAGTTGCTCCTGCAACCCTTTCCCTTTGTGCTAGATGAACGAACGTCTCTCCACATGCTCAGTTCTGAGAGATAGGTGTGTGTGAAAGCCGTCCTTCAACTAGCTAGTTGGGAACACAGAGTTTCTTTTCAGTTGCAAACTCCATTCCATACATATATATGGAGAGGTACAAGCTTCAACTCGATTTTACAGTGAAAACTGCAGGAACTTCAAACCGGCACTAGGAAACAGAGAAACCAGAGTAAAAGTTGCTCCTGCAACCCGTTCCCTTTGTGCTAGATGAACGAACGTCTCTCCACATGCTCAGTTCTGAGAGATAGGTGTGCGTGAAAGCCGTCCTTCACCTAGCTAGTTGGGAACACAGAATTTCTTTTAAGTTGCAAACTCCATTCCATACATATATATGGAGAGGTACAAGCTTCAACTCGATTTTATAGTGAAAACTGCAGGAACTTCAAACCGTCACTAGGAAACAGACAGAGAAACCAGAGTAAAAGTTGCTCCTGCAACCCGTTCCCTTTGTGCTAGATGACCGAACGTCTCTCCACATGCTCAGTTCTGAGAGATAGGTGTGTGTGAAAGCCGTCCTTCACCTAGCTAGTTGGGAACACAGAGTTTCTTTTCAGTTGCAAACTCCATTCCATACATATATATGGAGAGGTACAAGCTTCAACTCGATTTTACAGTGAAAACTGCAGGAACTTCAAACCGGCACTAGGAAACAGACAGAGAAACCAGAGTAAAAGTTGCTCCTGCAACCCGTTCCCTTTGAGCTAGATGAACGAACGTCTCTCCACATGCTCACTTCTGAGAGATAAGTGTGTGTGAAAGCCGTCCTTCACCTAGCTAGTTGGGAACACAGAGTTTCTTTTCAGTTGCAAACTCCATTCCATACATATATATGGAGAGGTACAAGCTTCAACTCGATTTTACAGTGAAAACTGCAGGAACTTCAAACCGGCACTAGGAAACAGACAGAGAAACCAGAGTAAAAGTTGCTCCTGCAACCCGTTCCCTTTGTGCTAGATGACCGAACGTCTCTCCACATGCTCAGTTCTGAGAGATAGGTGTGTGTGAAAGCCGTCCTTCACCTAGCTAGTTGGGAACACAGAGTTTCTTTTCAGTTGCAAACTCCATTCCATACATATATATGGAGAGGTACAAGCTTCAACTCGATTTTACAGTGAAAACTGCAGGAACTTCAAACCGGCACTAGGAAACAGACAGAGAAACCAGAGTAAAAGTTGCTCCTGCAACCCGTTCCCTTTGAGCTAGATGAACGAACGTCTCTCCACATGCTCACTTCTGAGAGATAAGTGTGTGTGAAAGCCGTCCTTCACCTAGCTAGTTGGGAACACAGAGTTTCTTTTCAGTTGCAAACTCCATTCCATACATATATATGGAGAGGTACAAGCTTCAACTCGATTTTACAGTGAAAACTGCAGGAACTTCAAACCGGCACTAGGAAACAGACAGAGAAACCAGAGTAAAAGTTGCTCCTGCAACCCGTTCCCTTTGAGCTAGATGAACGAACGTCTCTCCACATGCTCACTTCTGAGAGATAAGTGTGTGTGAAAGCCGTCCTTCACCTAGCTAGTTGGGAACACAGAGTTTCTTTTCAGTTGCAAACTCCATTCCATACATATATATGGAGAGGTACAAGCTTCAACTCGATTTTACAGTGAAAACTGCAGGAACTTCAAACCGGCACTAGGAAACAGACAGAGAAACCAGAGTAAAAGTTGCTCCTGCAACCCGTTCCCTTTGTGCTAGATGACCGAACGTCTCTCCACATGCTCAGTTCTGAGAGATAGGTGTGTGTGAAAGCCGTCCTTCACCTAGCTAGTTGGGAACACAGAGTTTCTTTTCAGTTGCAAACTCCATTCCATACATATATATGGAGAGGTACAAGCTTCAACTCGATTTTACAGTGAAAACTGCAGGAACTTCAAACCGGCACTAGGAAACAGACAGAGAAACCAGAGTAAAAGTTGCTCCTGCAACCCGTTCCCTTTGAGCTAGATGAACGAACGTCTCTCCACATGCTCACTTCTGAGAGATAAGTGTGTGTGAAAGCCGTCCTTCACCTAGCTAGTTGGGAACACAGAGTTTCTTTTCAGTTGCAAACTCCATTCCATACATATATATGGAGAGGTACAAGCTTCAACTCGATTTTACAGTGAAAACTGCAGGAACTTCAAACCGGCACTAGGAAACAGACAGAGAAACCAGAGTAAAAGTTGCTCCTGCAACCCGTTCCCTTTGTGCTAGATGAACGAACGTCTCTCCACATGCTCAGTTCTGAGAGATAGGTGTGTGTGAAAGCCGTACTTCACCTAGCTAGTTGGGAACACAGAGTTTCTTTTCAGTTGCAAACTCCATTCCATACATATATATGGAGAGGTACAAGCTTCAACTCGATTTTACAGTGAAAACTGCAGGAACTTCAAACCGGCACTAGGAAACAGACAGAGAAACCAGAGTAAAAGTTGCTCCTGCAACCCTTTCCCTTTGTGTTAGATGAACGAACGTCTCTCCACATGCTCAGTTCTGAGAGATAGGTGTGTGTGAAAGCCGTCCTTCAACTAGCTAGTTGGGAACACAGAGTTTCTTTTCAGTTGCAAACTCCATTCCATACATATATATGGAGAGGTACAAGCTTCAACTCGATTTTACAGTGAAAACTGCAGGAACTTCAAACCGGCACTAGGAAACAGAGAAACCAGAGTAAAAGTTGCTCCTGCAACCCGTTCCCTTTGTGCTAGATGAACGAACGTCTCTCCACATGCTCAGTTCTGAGAGATAGGTGTGTGTGAAAGCCGTCCTTCACCTAGCTAGTTGGGAACACAGAGTTTCTTTTCAGTTGCAAACTCCATTCCATACATATATATGGAGAGGTACAAGCTTCAACTCGATTTTACAGTGAAAACTGCAGGAACTTCAAACCGGCACTAGGAAACAGACAGAGAAACCAGAGTAAAAGTTGCTCCTGCAACCCGTTCCCTTTGAGCTAGATGAACGAACGTCTCTCCACATGCTCACTTCTGAGAGATAAGTGTGTGTGAAAGCCGTCCTTCACCTAGCTAGTTGGGAACACAGAGTTTCTTTTCAGTTGCAAACTCCATTCCATACATATATATGGAGAGGTACAAGCTTCAACTCGATTTTACAGTGAAAACTGCAGGAACTTCAAACCGGCACTAGGAAACAGACAGAGAAACCAGAGTAAAAGTTGCTCCTGCAACCCGTTCCCTTTGTGCTAGATGAACGAACGTTTCTCCACATGCTCAGTTCTGAGAGATAGGTGTGTGTGAAAGCCGTCCTTCACCTAGCTAGTTGGGAACACAGAGTTTCTTTTCAGTTGCAAACTCCATTCCATACATATATATGGAGAGGTACAAGCTTCAACTCGATTTTACAGTGAAAACTGCAGGAACTTCAAACCGGCACTAGGAAACAGACAGAGAAACCAGAGTAAAAGTTGCTCCTGCAACCCGTTCCCTTTGTGCTAGATGAACGAACGTCTCTCCACATGCTCAGTTCTGAGAGATAGGTGTGTGTGAAAGCCGTCCTTCACCTAGCTAGTTGGGAACACAGAGTTTCTTTTCAGTTGCAAACTCCATTCCATACATATATATGGAGAGGTACAAGCTTCAACTCGATTTTACAGTGAAAACTGCAGGAACTTCAAACCGGCACTAGGAAACAGAGAAACCAGAGTAAAAGTTGCTCCTGCAAACCGTTCCCTTTGTGCTAGATGAACGAACGTCTCTCCACATGCTCAGTTCTGAGAGATAGGTGTGCGTGAAAGCCGTCCTTCACCTAGCAAGTTGGGAACACAGAGTTTCTTTTCAGTTGCAAACTCCATTCCATACATATATATGGAGAGGTACAAGCTTCAACTCGATTTTATAGTGAAATCTGCAGGAACTTCAAACCGTCACTAGGAAACAGACAGAGAAACCAGAGTAAAAGTTGCTCCTGCAACCCGTTCCCTTTGTGCTAGATGACCGAACGTCTCTCCACATGCTCAGTTCTGAGAGATAGGTGTGTGTGAAAGCCGTCCTTCACCTAGCTAGTTGGGAACACAGAGTTTCTTTTCAGTTGCAAACTCCATTCCATACATATATATGGAGAGGTACAAGCTTCAACTCGATTTTACAGTGAAAACTGCAGGAACTTCAAACCGGCACTAGGAAACAGACAGAGAAACCAGAGTAAAAGTTGCTCCTGCAACCCTTTCCCTTTGTGCTAGATGAACGAACGTCTCTCCACATGCTCAGTTCTGAGAGATAGGTGTGTGTGAAAGCCGTCCTTCAACTAGCTAGTTGGGAACACAGAGTTTCTTTTCAGTTGCAAACTCCATTCCATACATATATATGGAGAGGTACAAGCTTCAACTCGATTTTACAGTGAAAACTGCAGGAACTTCAAACCGGCACTAGGAAACAGAGAAACCAGAGTAAAAGTTGCTCCTGCAACCCGTTCCCTTTGTGCTAGATGAACGAACGTCTCTCCACATGCTCAGTTCTGAGAGATAGGTGTGCGTGAAAGCCGTCCTTCACCTAGCTAGTTGGGAACACAGAGTTTCTTTTCAGTTGCAAACTCCATTCCATACATATATATGGAGAGGTACAAGCTTCAACTCGATTTTATAGTGAAAACTGCAGGAACTTCAAACCGTCACTAGGAAACAGACAGAGAAACCAGAGTAAAAGTTGCTCCTGCAACCCGTTCCCTTTGTGCTAGATGACCGAACGTCTCTCCACATGCTCAGTTCTGAGAGATAGGTGTGTGTGAAAGCCGTCCTTCACCTAGCTAGTTGGGAACACAGAGTTTCTTTTCAGTTGCAAACTCCATTCCATACATATATATGGAGAGGTACAAGCTTCAACTCGATTTTACAGTGAAAACTGCAGGAACTTCAAACCGGCACTAGGAAACAGACAGAGAAACCAGAGTAAAAGTTGCTCCTGCAACCCGTTCCCTTTGAGCTAGATGAACGAACGTCTCTCCACATGCTCACTTCTGAGAGATAAGTGTGTGTGAAAGCCGTCCTTCACCTAGCTAGTTGGGAACACAGAGTTTCTTTTCAGTTGCCAACTCCATTCCATACATATATATGGAGAGGTACAAGCTTCAACTCGATTTTACAGTGAAAACTGCAGGAACTTCAAACCGGCACTAGGAAACAGACAGAGAAACCAGAGTAAAAGTTGCTCCTGCAACCCGTTCCCTTTGTGCTAGATGAACGAACGTCTCTCCACATGCTCAGTTCTGAGAGATAGGTGTGTGTGAAAGCCGTCCTTCACCTAGCTAGTTGGGAACACAGAGTTTCTTTTCAGTTGCAAACTCCATTCCATACATATATATGGAGAGGTACAAGCTTCAACTCGATTTTACAGTGAAAACTGCAGGAACTTCAAACCGGCACTAGGAAACAGACAGAGAAACCAGAGTAAAAGTTGCTCCTGCAACCCGTTCCCTTTGTGCTAGATGAACGAAAGTCTCTCCACATGCTCAGTTCTGAGAGATAGGTGTGTGTGAAAGCCGTCCTTCACCTAGCTAGTTGGGAACACAGAGTTTCTTTTCAGTTGCAAACTCCATTCCATACATATATATGGAGAGGTACAAGCTTCAACTCGATTTTACAGTGAAAACTGCAGGAACTTCAAACCGGCACTAGGAAACAGACAGAGAAACCAGAGTAAAAGTTGCTCCTGCAACCCGTTCCCTTTGTGCTAGATGAACGAACGTTTCTCCACATGCTCAGTTCTGAGAGATAGGTGTGTGTGAAAGCCGTCCTTCACCTAGCTAGTTGGGAACACAGAGTTTCTTTTCAGTTGCAAACTCCATTCCATACATATATATGGAGAGGTACAAGCTTCAACTCGATTTTACAGTGAAAACTGCAGGAACTTCAAACCGGCACTAGGAAACAGACAGAGAAACCAGAGTAAAAGTTGCTCCTGCAACCCGTTCCCTTTGTGCTAGATGAACGAACGTCTCTCCACATGCTCAGTTCTGAGAGATAGGTGTGTGTGAAAGCCGTCCTTCACCTAGCTAGTTGGGAACACAGAGTTTCTTTTCAGTTGCAAACTCCATTCCATACATATATATGGAGAGGTACAAGCTTCAACTCGATTTTACAGTGAAAACTGCAGGAACTTCAAACCGGCACTAGGAAACAGAGAAACCAGAGTAAAAGTTGCTCCTGCAACCCGTTCCCTTTGTGCTAGATGAACGAACGTCTCTCCACATGCTCAGTTCTGAGAGATAGGTGTGCGTGAAAGCCGTCCTTCACCTAGCTAGTTGGGAACACAGAGTTTCTTTTCAGTTGCAAACTCCATTCCATACATATATATGGAGAGGTACAAGCTTCAACTCGATTTTACAGTGAAAACTGCAGGAACTTCAAACCGGCACTAGGAAACAGACAGAGAAACCAGAGTAAAATTTGCTCTTGCAACCCGTTCCCTTTGAGCTAGATGAACGAACGTCTCTCCACATGCTCAGTTCTGAGAGATAAGTGTGTGTGAAAGCCGTCCTTCACCTAGCTAGTTGGGAACACAGAGTTTCTTTTCAGTTGCAAACTCCATTCCATACATATATATGGAGAGGTACAAGCTTCAACTCGATTTTACAGTGAAAACTGCAGGAACTTCAAACCGGCACTAGGAAACAGACAGAGAAACCAGAGTAAAAGTTGCTCCTGCAACCCGTTCCCTTTGTGCTAGATGAACGAACGTCTCTCCACATGCTCAGTTCTGAGAGATAGGTGTGTGTGAAAGCCGTGCTTCACCTAGCTAGTTGGGAACACAGAGTTTCTTTTCAGTTGCAAACTCCATTCCATACATATATATGGAGAGGTACAAGCTTCAACTCGATTTTACAGTGAAAACTGCAGGAACTTCAAATCGGCACTAGGAAACAGACAGAGAAACCAGAGTAAAAGTTGCTCCTGCAACCCGTTCCCTTTGTGCTTGATGAACGAACGTCTCTCCACATGCTCAGTTCTGAGAGATAAGTGTGTGTGAAAGCCGTTCTTCACCTAGCTAGTTGGGAACACAGAGCTTCTTTTCAGTTGCAAACTCCATTCCCTACATATATATGGAGAGGTACAAGCTTCAACTCGATTTTACAGTGAAAACTGCTGGAACTTCAAACCGGCACTAGGAAACAGACAGAGAAACCAGAGTAAAAGTTGCTCCTGCAACCCGTTCCCTTTGTGCTAGATGAACGAACGTCTCTCCACATGCTCAGTTCTGAGAGATAGGTTTGTGTGAAAGCCGTCCTTCAACTATCTAGTTGGGAACACAGAGTTTCTTTTCAGTTGCAAACTCCATTCCATACATATATATGGAGAGGTACAAGCTTCAACTCGATTTTACAGTGAAAACTGCAGGAACTTCAAACCGGCACTAGGAAACAGACAGAGAAACCAGAGTAAAAGTTGCTCCTGCAACCCGTTCCCTTTGTGCTAGATGAACGAACGTCTCTCCACATGCTCAGTTCTGAGAGATAAGTGTGTGTGAAAGCCGTCCTTCACCTAGCTAGTTGGGAACACAGAGTTTATTTTCAGTTGTAAACTCCATTCCATACATATATATGGGGAGGTACAAGCTTCAACTCGATTTTACAGTGAAAACTGCAGGAACTTCAAACCGGCACTAGGAAACAGACAGAGAAACCAGAGTAAAAGTTGCTCCTGCAACCCGTTCCCTTTGTGCTTGATGAACGAACGTCTCTCCACATGCTCAGTTCTGAGAGATAAGTGTGTGTGAAAGCCGTCCTTCACCTAGCTAGTTGGGAACACAGAGTTTCTTTTCAGTTGCAAACTCCATTCCATACATATATATGGAGAGGTACAAGCTTCAACTCGATTTTACAGTGAAAACTGCAGGAACTTCAAACCGGCACTAGGAAACAGACAGAGAAACCAGAGTAAAAGTTGCTCCTGCAACCCGTTCCCTTTGTGCTAGATGACCGAACGTCTCTCCACATGCTCAGTTCTGAGAGATAGGTGTGTGTGAAAGCCGTCCTTCACCTAGCTAGTTGGGAACACAGAGTTTCTTTTCAGTTGCAAACTCCATTCCCTACATATATATGGAGAGGTACAAGCTTCAACTCGATTTTACAGTGAAAACTGCAGGAACTTCAAACCGGCACTAGGAAACAGACAGAGAAACCAGAGTAAAAGTTGCTCCTGCAACCCGTTCCCTTTGTGCTAGATGAACGAACGTCTCTCCACATGCTCAGTTCTGAGAGATAGGTGTGTGTGAAAGCCGTCCTTCACCTATCTAGTTGGGAACACAGAGTTTCTTTTCAGTTGCAAACTCCATTCCATACATATATATGGAGAGGTACAAGCTTCAACTCGATTTTACAGTGAAAACTGCAGGAACTTCAAACCGGCACTAGGAAACAGACAGAGAAACCAGAGTAAAAGTTGCTCCTGCATCCCGTTCCCTTTGTGCTAGATGAACGAAAGTCTCTCCACATGCTCAGTTCTGAGTGATAAGTGTGTGTGAAAGCCGTCCTTCACCTAGCTAGTTGGGAACACAGAGTTTCTTTTCAGTTGCAAACTCCATTCCATACATATATATGGAGAGGTACAAGCTTCAACTCGATTTTACAGTGAAAACTGCAGGAACTTCAAACCGGCACTAGGAAACAGACAGAGAAACCAGAGTAAAGGTTGCTCCTGCAACCTGTTCCCTTTGTGCTAGATGAACGAACGTCTCTCCACATGCTCAGTTCTGAGAGATAGGTGTGTGTGAAAGCCGTCCTTCACCTAGCTAGTTGGGAACACAGAGTTTCTTTTCAGTTGCAAACTCCATTCCATACATATATATGGAGAGGTACAAGCTTCAACTCGATTTTACAGTGAAAACTGCAGGAACTTCAAACCGGCACTAGGAAACAGACAGAGAAACCAGAGGAAAAGTTGCTCCTGCAACCCGTTCCCTTTGTGCTAAATGAACGAACGTCTCTCCACATGCTCAGTTCTGAGAGATAGGTGTGTGTGAAAGCCGTCCTTCACCTAGCTAGTTGGGAACACAGAGTTTCTTTTCAGTTGCAAACTCCATTCCATACATATATATGGAGAGGTACAAGCTTCAACTCGATTTTACAGTGAAAACTGCAGGAACTTCAAACCGGCACTAGGAAACAGACAGAGAAACCAGAGTAAAAGTTGCTCCTGCAACCCGTTCCCTTTGTGCTAGATGAACGAACGTCTCTCCACATGCTCAGTTCTGAGAGATAGGTGTGTGTGAAAGCCGTCCTTCACCTAGCTAGTTGGGAACACAGAGTTTCTTTTCAGTTGCAAACTCCATTCCATACATATATATGGAGAGGTACAAGCTTCAACTCGATTTTACAGTGAAAACTGCAGGAACTTCAAACCGGCACTAGGAAACAGACAGAGAAACCAGAGTAAAAGTTGCTCCTGCAACCCGTTCCCTTTGTGCTAGATGAACGAACGTCTCTCCACATGCTCAGTTCTGAGAGATAAGTGTGTGTGAAAGCCGTTCTTCACCTAGCTAGTTGGGAACACAGAGCTTCTTTTCAGTTGCAAACTCCATTCCCTACATATATATGGAGAGGTACAAGCTTCAACTCGATTTTACAGTGAAAACTGCTGGAACTTCAAACCGGCACTAGGAAACAGACAGAGAAACCAGAGTAAAAGTTGCTCCTGCAACCCGTTCCCTTTGTGCTAGATGAACGAACGTCTCTCCACATGCTCAGTTCTGAGAGATAGGTGTGTGTGAAAGCCGTCCTTCAACTATCTAGTTGGGAACACAGAGTTTCTTTTCAGTTGCAAACTCCATTCCATACATATATATGGAGAGGTACAAGCTTCAACTCGATTTTACAGTGAAAACTGCAGGAACTTCAAACCGGCACTAGGAAACAGACAGAGAAACCAGAGTAAAAGTTGCTCCTGCAACCCGTTCCCTTTGTGCTAGATGAACGAACGTCTCTCCACATGCTCAGTTCTGGGAGATAAGTGTGTGTGAAAGCCGTCCTTCACCTAGCTAGTTGGGAACACAGAGTTTATTTTCAGTTGTAAACTCCATTCCATACATATATATGGGGAGGTACAAGCTTCAACTCGATTTTACAGTGAAAACTGCAGGAACTTCAAACCGGCACTAGGAAACAGACAGAGAAACCAGAGTAAAAGTTGCTCCTGCAACCCGTTCCCTTTGTGCTTGATGAACGAACGTCTCTCCACATGCTCAGTTCTGAGAGATAAGTGTGTGTGAAAGCCGTCCTTCACCTAGCTAGTTGGGAACACAGAGTTTCTTTTCAGTTGCAAACTCCATTCCATACATATATATGGAGAGGTACAAGCTTCAACTCGATTTTACAGTGAAAACTGCAGGAACTTCAAACCGGCACTAGGAAACAGACAGAGAAACCAGAGTAAAAGTTGCTCCTGCAACCCGTTCCCTTTGTGCTAGATGAACGAACGTCTCTCCACATGCTCAGTTCTGAGAGATAAGTGTGTGTGAAAGCCGTTCTTCACCTAGCTAGTTGGGAACACAGAGTTTCTTTTCAGTTGCAAACTCCATTCCCTACATATATATGGAGAGGTACAAGCTTCAACTCGATTTTACAGTGAAAACTGCAGGAACTTCAAACCGGCACTAGGAAACAGACAGAGAAACCAGAGTAAAAGTTGCTCCTGCAACCCGTTCCCTTTGTGCTTGATGAACGAACGTCTCTCCACATGCTCAGTTCTGAGAGATAGGTGTGTGTGAAAGCCGTCCTTCACCTATCTAGTTGGGAACACAGAGTTTCTTTTCAGTTGCAAACTCCATTCCATACATATATATGGAGAGGTACAAGCTTCAACTCGATTTTACAGTGAAAACTGCAGGAACTTCAAACCGGCACTAGGAAACAGACAGAGAAACCAGAGTAAAAGTTGCTCCTGCATCCCGTTCCCTTTGTGCTAGATGAACGAAAGTCTCTCAACATGCTCAGTTCTGAGAGATAAGTGTGTGTGAAAGCCGTCCTTCACCTAGCTAGTTGGGAACACAGAGTTTCTTTTCAGTTGCAAACTCCATTCCATACATATATATGGAGAGGTACAAGCTTCAACTCGATTTTACAGTGAAAACTGCAGGAACTTCAAACCGGCACTAGGAAACAGACAGAGAAACCAGAGTAAAAGTTGCTCCTGCAACCCGTTCCCTTTGTGCTAGATGAACGAACGTCTCTCCACATGCTCAGTTCTGAGAGATAAGTGTGTGTGAAAGCCGTCCTTCACCTAGCTAGTTGGGAACACAGAGTTTCTTTTCAGTTGCAAACTCCATTCCATACATATATATGGAGAGGTACAAGCTTCAACTCGATTTTACAGTGAAAACTGCAGGAACTTCAAACCGGCACTAGGAAACAGACAGAGAAACCAGAGTAAAAGTTGCTCCTGCAACCCGTTCCCTTTGTGCTAGATGAACGAACGTCTCTCCACATGCTCAGTTCTGAGAGATAGGTGTGTGTGAAAGCCGTCCTTCACCTAGCTAGTTGGGAACACAGAGTTTCTTTTCAGTTGCAAACTCCATTCCATACATATATATGGAGAGGTACAAGCTTCAACTCGATTTTACAGTGAAAACTGCAGGAACTTCAAACCGGCACTAGGAAACAGACAGAGAAACCAGAGTAAAAGTTGCTCCTGCAACCCGTTCCCTTTGTGCTAGATGAACGAACGTCTCTCCACATGCTCAGTTCTGAGAGATAGGTGTGTGTGAAAGCCGTCCTTCACCTAGCTAGTTGGGAACACAGAGTTTCTTTTCAGTTGCAAACTCCATTCCATACATATATATGGAGAGGTACAAGCTTCAACTCGATTTTACAGTGAAAACTGCAGGAACTTCAAACCGGCACTAGGAAACAGACAGAGAAACCAGAGTAAAAGTTGCTCCTGCAACCCGTTCCCTTTGTGCTAGATGAACGAACGTCTCTCCACATGCTCAGTTCTGAGAGATAGGTGTGTGTGAAAGCCGTCCTTCACCTAGCTAGTTGGGAACACAGAGTTTCTTTTCAGTTGCAAACTCCATTCCATACATATATATGGAGAGGTACAAGCTTCAACTCGATTTTACAGTGAAAACTGCAGGAACTTCAAACCGGCACTAGGAAACAGACAGAGAAACCAGAGTAAAAGTTGCTCCTGCATCCCGTTCCCTTTGTGCTAGATGAACGAACGTTTCTCCACATGCTCAGTTCTGAGAGATAGGTGTGTGTGAAAGCCGTCCTTCACCTAGCTAGTTGGGAACACAGATTTTCTTTTCAGTTGTAAACTCCATTCCATACATATATATGGAGAGGTACAAGCTTCAACTCGATTTTACAGTGAAAACTGCAGGAACTTCATACCGGCACTAGGAAACAGACAGAGAAACCAGAGTAAAAGTTGCTCCTGCAACCCGTTCCCTTTGTGCTAGATGAACGAACGTCTCTCCACATGCTCAGTTCTGAGAGATAGGTGTGTGTGAAAGCCGTCCTTCACCTAGCTAGTTGGGAACACAGAGTTTCTTTTCAGTTGCAAACTCCATTCCATACATATATATGGAGAGGTACAAGCTTCAACTCGATTTTACAGTGAAAACTGCAGGAACTTCAAACCGGCACTAGGAAACAGAGAAACCAGAGTAAAAGTTGCTCCTGCAACCCGTTCCCTTTGTGCTAGATGAACGAACGTCTCTCCACATGCTCAGTTCTGAGAGATAGGTGTGCGTGAAAGCCGTCCTTCACCTTGCTAGTTGGGAACACAGAGTTTCTTTTCAGTTGCAAACTCCATTCCATACATATATATGGAGAGGTACAAGCTTCAACTCGATTTTACAGTGAAAACTGCAGGAAATTCAAACCGTCACTAGGAAACAGACAGAGAAACCAGAGTAAAAGTTGCTCCTGCAACCCGTTCCCTTTGTGCTAGATGAACGAACGTCTCTCCACATGCTCAGTTCTGAGAGATAGGTGTGTGTGAAAGCCGTCCTTCACCTAGCTAGTTGGGAACACAGAGTTTCTTTTCAGTTGCAAACTCCATTCCATACATAAATATGGAGAGGTACAAGCTTCAACTCGATTTTACAGTGAAAACTGCAGGAACTTCAAACCGGCACTAGGAAACAGACAGAGAAACCAGAGTAAAAGTTGCTCTTGCAACCCGTTCCCTTTGAGCTAGATGAACGAACGTCTCTCCACATGCTCAGTTCTGAGAGATAAGTGTGTGTGAAAGCCGTCCTTCACCTAGCTAGTTGGGAACACAGAGTTTCTTTTCAGTTGCAAACTCCATTCCATACATATATATGGAGAGGTACAAGCTTCAACTCGATTTTACAGTGAAAACTGCAGGAACTTCAAACCGGCACTAGGAAACAGACAGAGAAACCAGAGTAAAAGTTGCTCCTGCAACCCGTTCCCTTTGTGCTAGATGAACGAACGTCTCTCCACATGCTCAGTTCTGAGAGATAGGTGTGTGTGAAAGCCGTCCTTCACCTAGCTAGTTGGGAACACAGAGTTTCTTTTCAGTTGCAAACTCCATTCCATACATATATATGGAGAGGTACAAGCTTCAACTCGATTTTACAGTGAAAACTGCAGGAACTTCAAACCGGCACTAGGAAACAGACAGAGAAACCAGAGTAAAAGTTGCTCCTGCAACCCGTTCCCTTTGTGCTAGATGAACGAACGTCTCTCCACATGCTCAGTTCTGAGAGATAGGTGTGTGTGAAAGCCGTCCTTCACCTAGCTAGTTGAGAACACAGAGTTTCTTTTCAGTTGCAAACTCCATTCCATACATATATATGGAGAGGTACAAGCTTCAACTCGATTTTACAGTGAAAACTGCAGGAACTTCAAACCGGCACTAGGAAACAGACAGAGAAACCAGAGTAAAAGTTGCTCCTGCAACCCGTTCCCTTTGTGCTAGATGAACGAACGTCTCTCCACATGCTCAGTTCTGAGAGATAGGTGTGTGTGAAAGCCGTCCTTCACCTAGCTAGTTGGGAACACAGAGTTTCTTTTCAGTTGCAAACTCCATTCCATACATATATATGGAGAGGTACAAGCTTCAACTCGATTTTACAGTGAAAACTGCAGGAACTTCAAACCGGCACTAGGAAACAGACAGAGAAACCAGAGTAAAAGTGGCTCCTGCAACCCGTTCCCTTTGTGCTAGATGAACGAACGTCTCTCCACATGCTCAGTTCTGAGAGATAAGTGTGTGTGAAAGCCGTCCTTCACCTATCTAGTTGGGAACACAGAGTTTCTTTTCAGTTGCAAACTCCATTCCATACATATATATGGAGAGGTACAAGCTTCAACTCGATTTTACAGTGAAAACTGCAGGAACTTCAAACCGGCACTAGGAAACAGACAGAGAAACCAGAGTAAAAGTTGCTCCTGCAACCCGTTCCCTTTGTGCTAGATGAACGAACGTCTCTCCACATGCTCAGTTCTGAGAGATAGGTGTGTGTGAAAGCCGTCCTTCACCTAGCTAGTTGGGAACACAGAGTTTCTTTTCAGTTGCAAACTCCATTCCATACATATATATGGAGAGGTACAAGCTTCAACTCGATTTTACAGTGAAAACTGCAGGAACTTCAAACCGGCACTAGGAAACAGAGAAACCAGAGTAAAAGTTGCTCCTGCAACCCGTTCCCTTTGTGCTAGATGAACGAACGTCTCTCCACATGCTCAGTTCTGAGAGATAGGTGTGCGTGAAAGCCGTCCTTCACCTAGCTAGTTGGGAACACAGAGTTTCTTTTCAGTTGCAAACTCCATTCCATACATATATATGGAGAGGTACAAGCTTCAACTCGATTTTACAGTGAAAACTGCAGGAAATTCAAACCGTCACTAGGAAACAGACAGAGAAACCAGAGTAAAAGTTGCTCCTGCAACCCGTTCCCTTTGTGCTAGATGAACGAACGTCTCTCCACATGCTCAGTTCTGAGAGATAGGTGTGTGTGAAAGCCGTCCTTCACCTAGCTAGTTGGGAACACAGAGTTTCTTTTCAGTTGCAAACTCCATTCCATACATATATATGGAGAGGTACAAGCTTCAACTCGATTTTACAGTGAAAACTGCAGGAACTTCAAACCGGCACTAGGAAACAGACAGAGAAACCAGAGTAAAAGTTGCTCCTGCAACCCGTTCCCTTTGTGCTAGATGAACGAACGTCTCTCCACATGCTCAGTTCTGAGAGATAAGTGTGTGTGAAAGCCGTCCTTCACCTAGCTAGTTGGGAACACAGAGTTTCTTTTCAGTTGCAAACTCCATTCCATACATATATATGGAGAGGTACAAGCTTCAACTCGAATTTACAGTGAAAACTGCAGGAACTTCAAACCGGCACTAGGAAACAGACAGAGAAACCAGAGTAAAAGTTGCTCCTGCATCCCGTTCCCTTTTTGCTAGATGAACGAACGTTTCTCCACATGCTCAGTTCTGAGAGATAGGTGTGTGTGAAAGCCGTCCTTCACGTAGCTAGTTGGGAACACAGAGTTTCTTTTCAGTTGCAAACTCCATTCCAATCATATATATGGAGAGGTACAAGCTTCAACTCGATTTTACAGTGAAAACTGCAGGAACTTCAAACCGGCACTAGGAAACAGAGAAACCAGAGTAAAAGTTGCCCCTGCAACCCGTTCCCTTTGTGCTAGATGAACGAACGTCTCTCCACATGCTCAGTTCTGAGAGATAGGTGTGCGTGAAAGCCGTCCTTCACCTAGCTAGTTGGGAACACAGAGTTTCTTTTCAGTTGCAAACTCCATTCCATACATATATATGGAGAGGTACAAGCTTCAACTCGATTTTACAGTGAAAACTGCAGGAACTTCAAACCGGCACTAGGAAACAGACAGAGAAACCAGAGTAAAAGTGGCTCCTGCATCCCGTTCCCTTTGTGCTAGATGAACGAACGTCTCTCCACATGCTCAGTTCTGAGAGATAGGTGTGTGTGAAAGCCGTCCTTCACCTAGCTAGTTGGGAACACAGAGTTTCTTTCAGTTGCAAACTCCATTCCATACATATATATGGAGAGGTACAAGCTTCAACTCGATTTTACAGTGAAAACTGCAGGAACTTCAAACCGGCACTAGGAAACAGACAGAGAAACCAGAGTAAAAGTTGCTCCTGCAACCCGTTCCCTTTGTGCTAGATGAACGAACGTCTCTCCACATGCTCAGTTCTGAGAGATAGGTGTGTGTGAAAGCCGTCCTTCACCTAGCTAGTTGGGAACACAGAGTTTCTTTTCAGTTGCAAACTCCATTCCATACATATATATGGAGAGGTACAAGCTTCAACTCGATTTTACAGTGAAAACTGCAGGAACTTCAAACCGGCACTAGGAAACAGACAGAGAAACCAGAGTAAAAGTTGCTCCTGCAACCCGTTCCCTTTGTGCTAGATGAACGAACGTCTCTCCACATGCTCAGTTCTGAGAGATAGGTGTGTGTGAAAGCCGTCCTTCACCTAGCTAGTTGGGAACACAGAGTTTCTTTTCAGTTGCAAACTCCATTCCATACATATATATGGAGAGGTACAAGCTTCAACTCGATTTTACAGTGAAAACTGCAGGAACTTCAAACCGGCACTAGGAAACAGACAGAGAAACCAGAGTAAAAGTGGCTCCTGCAACCCGTTCCCTTTGTGCTAGATGAACGAACGTCTCTCCACATGCTCAGTTCTGAGAGATAAGTGTGTGTGAAAGCCGTCCTTCACCTAGCTAGTTGGGAACACAGAGTTTCTTTTCAGTTGCAAACTCCATTCCATACATATATATGGAGAGGTACAAGCTTCAACTCGATTTTACAGTGAAAACTGCAGGAACTTCAAACCGGCACTAGGAAACAGACAGAGAAACCAGAGTAAAAGTTGCTCCTGCAACCCGTTCCCTTTGTGCTAGATGAACGAACGTCTCTCCACATGCTCAGTTCTGAGAGATAGGTGTGTGTGAAAGCCGTCCTTCACCTAGCTAGTTGGGAACACAGAGTTTCTTTTCAGTTGCAAACTCCATTCCATACATATATATGGAGAGGTACAAGCTTCAACTCGATTTTACAGTGAAAACTGCAGGAACTTCAAACCGGCACTAGGAAACAGAGAAACCAGAGTAAAAGTTGCTCCTGCAACCCGTTCCCTTTGTGCTAGATGAACGAACGTCTCTCCACATGCTCAGTTCTGAGAGATAGGTGTGCGTGAAAGCCGTCCTTCACCTAGCTAGTTGGGAACACAGAGTTTCTTTTCAGTTGCAAACTCCATTCCATACATATATATGGAGAGGTACAAGCTTCAACTCGATTTTACAGTGAAAACTGCAGGAAATTCAAACCGGCACTAGGAAACAGACAGAGAAACCAGAGTAAAAGTTGCTCCTGCAACCCGTTCCCTTTGTGCTAGATGAACGAACGTCTCTCCACATGCTCAGTTCTGAGAGATAGGTGTGTGTGAAAGCCGTCCTTCACCTAGCTAGTTGCGAACACAGAGTTTCTTTTCAGTTGCAAACTCCATTCCATACATATATATGGAGAGGTACAAGCTTCAACTCGATTTTACAGTGAAAACTGCAGGAACTTCAAACCGGCACTAGGAAACAGACAGAGAAACCAGAGTAAAAGTTGCTCCTGCAACCCGTTCCCTTTGTGCTAGATGAACGAACGTCTCTCCACATGCTCAGTTCTGAGAGATAAGTGTGTGTGAAAGCCGTCCTTCACCTAGCTAGTTGGGAACACAGAGTTTCTTTTCAGTTGCAAACTCCATTCCATACATATATATGGAGAGGTACAAGCTTCAACTCGAATTTACAGTGAAAACTGCAGGAACTTCAAACCGGCACTAGGAAACAGACAGAGAAACCAGAGTAAAAGTTGCTCCTGCAACCCGTTCCCTTTGTGCTAGATGAACGAACGTCTCTCCACATGCTCAGTTCTGAGAGATAAGTGTGTGTGAAAGCCGTCCTTCACGTAGCTAGTTGGGAACACAGAGTTTCTTTTCAGTTGCAAACTCCATTCCATACATATATATGGAGAGGTACAAGCTTCAACTCGATTTTACAGTGAAAACTGCAGGAACTTCAAACCGGCACTAGGAAACAGACAGAGAAACCAGAGTAAAAGTTGCTCCTGCAACCCGTTCCCTTTGTGCTAGATGAACGAACGTCTCTCCACATGCTCAGTTCTGAGAGATAGGTGTGTGTGAAAGCCGTCCTTCACCTAGCTAGTTGGGAACACAGAGTTTCTTTTCAGTTGCAAACTCCATTCCATACATATATATGGAGAGGTACAAGCTTCAACTCGATTTTACAGTGAAAACTGCAGGAACTTCAAACCGGCACTAGGAAACAGACAGAGAAACCAGAGTAAAAGTTGCTCCTGCAACCCGTTCCCTTTGTGCTAGATGAACGAACGTCTCTCCACATGCTCAGTTCTGAGAGATAGGTGTGTGTGAAAGCCGTCCTTCACCTAGCTAGTTGGGAACACAGAGTTTCTTTTCAGTTGCAAACTCCATTCCATACAGATATATGGAGAGGTACAAGCTTCAACTCGATTTTACAGTGAAAACTGCAGGAAATTCAAACCGGCACTAGGAAACAGACAGAGAAACCAGAGTAAAAGTTGCTCCTGCAACCCGTTCCCTTTGTGCTAGATGAACGAACGTCTCTCCACATGCTCAGTTCTGAGAGATAGGTGTGTGTGAAAGCCGTCCTTCACCTAGCTAGTTGGGAACACAGAGTTTCTTTTCAGTTGCAAACTCCATTCCATACATATATATGGAGAGGTACAAGCTTCAACTCGATTTTACAGTGAAAACTGCAGGAACTTCAAACCGGCACTAGGAAACAGACAGAGAAACCAGAGTAAAAGTGGCTCCTGCAACCCGTTCCCTTTGTGCTAGATGAACGAACGTCTCTCCACATGCTCAGTTCTGAGAGATAGGTGTGTGTGAAAGCCGTCCTTCACCTAGCTAGTTGGGAACACAGAGTTTCTTTTCAGTTGCAAACTCCATTCCATACATATATATGGAGAGGTACAAGCTTCAACTCGATTTTACAGTGAAAACTGCAGGAACTTCAAACCGGCACTAGGAAACAGACAGAGAAACCAGAGTAAAAGTTGCTCCTGCAACCCGTTCCCTTTGTGCTAGATGAACGAACGTCTCTCCACATGCTCAGTTCTGAGAGATAGGTGTGTGTGAAAGCCGTCCTTCACCTAGCTAGTTGGGAACACAGAGTTTCTTTTCAGTTGCAAACTCCATTCCATACATATATATGGAGAGGTACAAGCTTCAACTCGATTTTACAGTGAAAACTGCAGGAACTTCAAACCGGCACTAGGAAACAGACAGAGAAACCAGAGTAAAAGTTGCTCCTGCATCCCGTTCCCTTTGTGCTAGATGAACGAACGTTTCTCCACATGCTCAGTTCTGAGAGATAGGTGTGTGTGAAAGCCGTCCTTCACCTAGCTAGTTGGGAACACAGATTTTCTTTTCAGTTGTAAACTCCATTCCATACATATATATGGAGAGGTACAAGCTTCAACTCGATTTTACAGTGAAAACTGCAGGAACTTCATACCGGCACTAGGAAACAGACAGAGAAACCAGAGTAAAAGTTGCTCCTGCAACCCGTTCCCTTTGTGCTAGATGAACGAACGTCTCTCCACATGCTCAGTTCTGAGAGATAGGTGTGTGTGAAAGCCGTCCTTCACCTAGCTAGTTGGGAACACAGAGTTTCTTTTCAGTTGCAAACTCCATTCCATACATATATATGGAGAGGTACAAGCTTCAACTCGATTTTACAGTGAAAACTGCAGGAACTTCAAACCGGCACTAGGAAACAGACAGAGAAACCAGAGTAAAAGTGGCTCCTGCAACCCGTTCCCTTTGTGCTAGATGAACGAACGTCTCTCCACATGCTCAGTTCTGAGAGATAAGTGTGTGTGAAAGCCGTCCTTCACCTAGCTAGTTGGGAACACAGAGTTTCTTTTCAGTTGCAAACTCCATTCCATACATATATATGGAGAGGTACAAGCTTCAACTCGATTTTACAGTGAAAACTGCAGGAACTTCAAACCGGCACTAGGAAACAGACAGAGAAACCAGAGTAAAAGTTGCTCCTGCAACCCGTTCCCTTTGTGCTAGATGAACGAACGTCTCTCCACATGCTCAGTTCTGAGAGATAGGTGTGTGTGAAAGCCGTCCTTCACCTAGCTAGTTGGGAACACAGAGTTTCTTTTCAGTTGCAAACTCCATTCCATACATATATATGGAGAGGTACAAGCTTCAACTCGATTTTACAGTGAAAACTGCAGGAACTTCAAACCGGCACTAGGAAACAGAGAAACCAGAGTAAAAGTTGCTCCTGCAACCCGTTCCCTTTGTGCTAGATGAACGAACGTCTCTCCACATGCTCAGTTCTGAGAGATAGGTGTGTGTGAAAGCCGTCCTTCACCTAGCTAGTTGCGAACACAGAGTTTCTTTTCAGTTGCAAACTCCATTCCATACATATATATGGAGAGGTACAAGCTTCAACTCGATTTTACAGTGAAAACTGCAGGAACTTCAAACCGGCACTAGGAAACAGACAGAGAAACCAGAGTAAAAGTTGCTCCTGCAACCCGTTCCCTTTGTGCTAGATGAACGAACGTCTCTCCACATGCTCAGTTCTGAGAGATAAGTGTGTGTGAAAGCCGTCCTTCACCTAGCTAGTTGGGAACACAGAGTTTCTTTTCAGTTGCAAACTCCATTCCATACATATATATGGAGAGGTACAAGCTTCAACTCGAATTTACAGTGAAAACTGCAGGAACTTCAAACCGGCACTAGGAAACAGACAGAGAAACCAGAGTAAAAGTTGCTCCTGCAACCCGTTCCCTTTGTGCTAGATGAACGAACGTCTCTCCACATGCTCAGTTCTGAGAGATAAGTGTGTGTGAAAGCCGTCCTTCACGTAGCTAGTTGGGAACACAGAGTTTCTTTTCAGTTGCAAACTCCATTCCATACATATATATGGAGAGGTACAAGCTTCAACTCGATTTTACAGTGAAAACTGCAGGAACTTCAAACCGGCACTAGGAAACAGACAGAGAAACCAGAGTAAAAGTTGCTCCTGCAACCCGTTCCCTTTGTGCTAGATGAACGAACGTCTCTCCACATGCTCAGTTCTGAGAGATAGGTGTGTGTGAAAGCCGTCCTTCACCTAGCTAGTTGGGAACACAGAGTTTCTTTTCAGTTGCAAACTCCATTCCATACATATATATGGAGAGGTACAAGCTTCAACTCGATTTTACAGTGAAAACTGCAGGAACTTCAAACCGGCACTAGGAAACAGACAGAGAAACCAGAGTAAAAGTTGCTCCTGCAACCCGTTCCCTTTGTGCTAGATGAACGAACGTCTCTCCACATGCTCAGTTCTGAGAGATAGGTGTGTGTGAAAGCCGTCCTTCACCTAGCTAGTTGGGAACACAGAGTTTCTTTTCAGTTGCAAACTCCATTCCATACAGATATATGGAGAGGTACAAGCTTCAACTCGATTTTACAGTGAAAACTGCAGGAAATTCAAACCGGCACTAGGAAACAGACAGAGAAACCAGAGTAAAAGTTGCTCCTGCAACCCGTTCCCTTTGTGCTAGATGAACGAACGTCTCTCCACATGCTCAGTTCTGAGAGATAGGTGTGTGTGAAAGCCGTCCTTCACCTAGCTAGTTGGGAACACAGAGTTTCTTTTCAGTTGCAAACTCCATTCCATACATATATATGGAGAGGTACAAGCTTCAACTCGATTTTACAGTGAAAACTGCAGGAACTTCAAACCGGCACTAGGAAACAGACAGAGAAACCAGAGTAAAAGTGGCTCCTGCAACCCGTTCCCTTTGTGCTAGATGAACGAACGTCTCTCCACATGCTCAGTTCTGAGAGATAGGTGTGTGTGAAAGCCGTCCTTCACCTAGCTAGTTGGGAACACAGAGTTTCTTTTCAGTTGCAAACTCCATTCCATACATATATATGGAGAGGTACAAGCTTCAACTCGATTTTACAGTGAAAACTGCAGGAACTTCAAACCGGCACTAGGAAACAGACAGAGAAACCAGAGTAAAAGTTGCTCCTGCAACCCGTTCCCTTTGTGCTAGATGAACGAACGTCTCTCCACATGCTCAGTTCTGAGAGATAGGTGTGTGTGAAAGCCGTCCTTCACCTAGCTAGTTGGGAACACAGAGTTTCTTTTCAGTTGCAAACTCCATTCCATACATATATATGGAGAGGTACAAGCTTCAACTCGATTTTACAGTGAAAACTGCAGGAACTTCAAACCGGCACTAGGAAACAGACAGAGAAACCAGAGTAAAAGTTGCTCCTGCATCCCGTTCCCTTTGTGCTAGATGAACGAACGTTTCTCCACATGCTCAGTTCTGAGAGATAGGTGTGTGTGAAAGCCGTCCTTCACCTAGCTAGTTGGGAACACAGATTTTCTTTTCAGTTGTAAACTCCATTCCATACATATATATGGAGAGGTACAAGCTTCAACTCGATTTTACAGTGAAAACTGCAGGAACTTCATACCGGCACTAGGAAACAGACAGAGAAACCAGAGTAAAAGTTGCTCCTGCAACCCGTTCCCTTTGTGCTAGATGAACGAACGTCTCTCCACATGCTCAGTTCTGAGAGATAGGTGTGTGTGAAAGCCGTCCTTCACCTAGCTAGTTGGGAACACAGAGTTTCTTTTCAGTTGCAAACTCCATTCCATACATATATATGGAGAGGTACAAGCTTCAACTCGATTTTACAGTGAAAACTGCAGGAACTTCAAACCGGCACTAGGAAACAGAGAAACCAGAGTAAAAGTTGCTCCTGCAACCCGTTCCCTTTGTGCTAGATGAACGAACGTCTCTCCACATGCTCAGTTCTGAGAGATAGGTGTGCGTGAAAGCCGTCCTTCACCTTGCTAGTTGGGAACACAGAGTTTCTTTTCAGTTGCAAACTCCATTCCATACATATATATGGAGAGGTACAAGCTTCAACTCGATTTTACAGTGAAAACTGCAGGAAATTCAAACCGTCACTAGGAAACAGACAGAGAAACCAGAGTAAAAGTTGCTCCTGCAACCCGTTCCCTTTGTGCTAGATGAACGAACGTCTCTCCACATGCTCAGTTCTGAGAGATAGGTGTGTGTGAAAGCCGTCCTTCACCTAGCTAGTTGGGAACACAGAGTTTCTTTTCAGTTGCAAACTCCATTCCATACATAAATATGGAGAGGTACAAGCTTCAACTCGATTTTACAGTGAAAACTGCAGGAACTTCAAACCGGCACTAGGAAACAGACAGAGAAACCAGAGTAAAAGTTGCTCTTGCAACCCGTTCCCTTTGAGCTAGATGAACGAACGTCTCTCCACATGCTCAGTTCTGAGAGATAAGTGTGTGTGAAAGCCGTCCTTCACCTAGCTAGTTGGGAACACAGAGTTTCTTTTCAGTTGCAAACTCCATTCCATACATATATATGGAGAGGTACAAGCTTCAACTCGATTTTACAGTGAAAACTGCAGGAACTTCAAACCGGCACTAGGAAACAGACAGAGAAACCAGAGTAAAAGTTGCTCCTGCAACCCGTTCCCTTTGTGCTAGATGAACGAACGTCTCTCCACATGCTCAGTTCTGAGAGATAGGTGTGTGTGAAAGCCGTCCTTCACCTAGCTAGTTGGGAACACAGAGTTTCTTTTCAGTTGCAAACTCCATTCCATACATATATATGGAGAGGTACAAGCTTCAACTCGATTTTACAGTGAAAACTGCAGGAACTTCAAACCGGCACTAGGAAACAGACAGAGAAACCAGAGTAAAAGTTGCTCCTGCAACCCGTTCCCTTTGTGCTAGATGAACGAACGTCTCTCCACATGCTCAGTTCTGAGAGATAGGTGTGTGTGAAAGCCGTCCTTCACCTAGCTAGTTGGGAACACAGAGTTTCTTTTCAGTTGCAAACTCCATTCCATACATATATATGGAGAGGTACAAGCTTCAACTCGATTTTACAGTGAAAACTGCAGGAACTTCAAACCGGCACTAGGAAACAGACAGAGAAACCAGAGTAAAAGTTGCTCCTGCAACCCGTTCCCTTTGTGCTAGATGAACGAACGTCTCTCCACATGCTCAGTTCTGAGAGATAGGTGTGTGTGAAAGCCGTCCTTCACCTAGCTAGTTGGGAACACAGAGTTTCTTTTCAGTTGCAAACTCCATTCCATACATATATATGGAGAGGTACAAGCTTCAACTCGATTTACAGTGAAAACTGCAGGAACTTCAAACCGGCACTAGGAAACAGACAGAGAAACCAGAGTAAAAGTGGCTCCTGCAACCCGTTCCCTTTGTGCTAGATGAACGAACGTCTCTCCACATGCTCAGTTCTGAGAGATAAGTGTGTGTGAAAGCCGTCCTTCACCTATCTAGTTGGGAACACAGAGTTTCTTTTCAGTTGCAAACTCCATTCCATACATATATATGGAGAGGTACAAGCTTCAACTCGATTTTACAGTGAAAACTGCAGGAACTTCAAACCGGCACTAGGAAACAGACAGAGAAACCAGAGTAAAAGTTGCTCCTGCAACCCGTTCCCTTTGTGCTAGATGAACGAACGTCTCTCCACATGCTCAGTTCTGAGAGATAGGTGTGTGTGAAAGCCGTCCTTCACCTAGCTAGTTGGGAACACAGAGTTTCTTTTCAGTTGCAAACTCCATTCCATACATATATATGGAGAGGTACAAGCTTCAACTCGATTTTACAGTGAAAACTGCAGGAACTTCAAACCGGCACTAGGAAACAGAGAAACCAGAGTAAAAGTTGCTCCTGCAACCCGTTCCCTTTGTGCTAGATGAACGAACGTCTCTCCACATGCTCAGTTCTGAGAGATAGGTGTGCGTGAAAGCCGTCCTTCACCTAGCTAGTTGGGAACACAGAGTTTCTTTTCAGTTGCAAACTCCATTCCATACATATATATGGAGAGGTACAAGCTTCAACTCGATTTTACAGTGAAAACTGCAGGAAATTCAAACCGTCACTAGGAAACAGACAGAGAAACCAGAGTAAAAGTTGCTCCTGCAACCCGTTCCCTTTGTGCTAGATGAACGAACGTCTCTCCACATGCTCAGTTCTGAGAGATAGGTGTGTGTGAAAGCCGTCCTTCACCTAGCTAGTTGGGAACACAGAGTTTCTTTTCAGTTGCAAACTCCATTCCATACATATATATGGAGAGGTACAAGCTTCAACTCGATTTTACAGTGAAAACTGCAGGAACTTCAAACCGGCACTAGGAAACAGACAGAGAAACCAGAGTAAAAGTTGCTCCTGCAACCCGTTCCCTTTGTGCTAGATGAACGAACGTCTCTCCACATGCTCAGTTCTGAGAGATAAGTGTGTGTGAAAGCCGTCCTTCACCTAGCTAGTTGGGAACACAGAGTTTCTTTTCAGTTGCAAACTCCATTCCATACATATATATGGAGAGGTACAAGCTTCAACTCGAATTTACAGTGAAAACTGCAGGAACTTCAAACCGGCACTAGGAAACAGACAGAGAAACCAGAGTAAAAGTTGCTCCTGCATCCCGTTCCCTTTTTGCTAGATGAACGAACGTTTCTCCACATGCTCAGTTCTGAGAGATAGGTGTGTGTGAAAGCCGTCCTTCACGTAGCTAGTTGGGAACACAGAGTTTCTTTTCAGTTGCAAACTCCATTCCAATCATATATATGGAGAGGTACAAGCTTCAACTCGATTTTACAGTGAAAACTGCAGGAACTTCAAACCGGCACTAGGAAACAGAGAAACCAGAGTAAAAGTTGCCCCTGCAACCCGTTCCCTTTGTGCTAGATGAACGAACGTCTCTCCACATGCTCAGTTCTGAGAGATAGGTGTGCGTGAAAGCCGTCCTTCACCTAGCTAGTTGGGAACACAGAGTTTCTTTCAGTTGCAAACTCCATTCCATACATATATATGGAGAGGTACAAGCTTCAACTCGATTTTACAGTGAAAACTGCAGGAACTTCAAACCGGCACTAGGAAACAGACAGAGAAACCAGAGTAAAAGTGGCTCCTGCATCCCGTTCCCTTTGTGCTAGATGAACGAACGTCTCTCCACATGCTCAGTTCTGAGAGATAGGTGTGTGTGAAAGCCGTCCTTCACCTAGCTAGTTGGGAACACAGAGTTTCTTTTCAGTTGCAAACTCCATTCCATACATATATATGGAGAGGTACAAGCTTCAACTCGATTTTACAGTGAAAACTGCAGGAACTTCAAACCGGCACTAGGAAACAGACAGAGAAACCAGAGTAAAAGTTGCTCCTGCAACCCGTTCCCTTTGTGCTAGATGAACGAACGTCTCTCCACATGCTCAGTTCTGAGAGATAGGTGTGTGTGAAAGCCGTCCTTCACCTAGCTAGTTGGGAACACAGAGTTTCTTTTCAGTTGCAAACTCCATTCCATACATATATATGGAGAGGTACAAGCTTCAACTCGATTTTACAGTGAAAACTGCAGGAACTTCAAACCGGCACTAGGAAACAGACAGAGAAACCAGAGTAAAAGTTGCTCCTGCAACCCGTTCCCTTTGTGCTAGATGAACGAACGTCTCTCCACATGCTCAGTTCTGAGAGATAGGTGTGTGTGAAAGCCGTCCTTCACCTAGCTAGTTGGGAACACAGAGTTTCTTTTCAGTTGCAAACTCCATTCCATACATATATATGGAGAGGTACAAGCTTCAACTCGATTTTACAGTGAAAACTGCAGGAACTTCAAACCGGCACTAGGAAACAGACAGAGAAACCAGAGTAAAAGTGGCTCCTGCAACCCGTTCCCTTTGTGCTAGATGAACGAACGTCTCTCCACATGCTCAGTTCTGAGAGATAAGTGTGTGTGAAAGCCGTCCTTCACCTAGCTAGTTGGGAACACAGAGTTTCTTTTCAGTTGCAAACTCCATTCCATACATATATATGGAGAGGTACAAGCTTCAACTCGATTTTACAGTGAAAACTGCAGGAACTTCAAACCGGCACTAGGAAACAGACAGAGAAACCAGAGTAAAAGTTGCTCCTGCAACCCGTTCCCTTTGTGCTAGATGAACGAACGTCTCTCCACATGCTCAGTTCTGAGAGATAGGTGTGTGTGAAAGCCGTCCTTCACCTAGCTAGTTGGGAACACAGAGTTTCTTTTCAGTTGCAAACTCCATTCCATACATATATATGGAGAGGTACAAGCTTCAACTCGATTTTACAGTGAAAACTGCAGGAACTTCAAACCGGCACTAGGAAACAGAGAAACCAGAGTAAAAGTTGCTCCTGCAACCCGTTCCCTTTGTGCTAGATGAACGAACGTCTCTCCACATGCTCAGTTCTGAGAGATAGGTGTGCGTGAAAGCCGTCCTTCACCTAGCTAGTTGGGAACACAGAGTTTCTTTTCAGTTGCAAACTCCATTCCATACATATATATGGAGAGGTACAAGCTTCAACTCGATTTTACAGTGAAAACTGCAGGAAATTCAAACCTGGCACTAGGAAACAGACAGAGAAACCAGAGTAAAAGTTGCTCCTGCAACCCGTTCCCTTTGTGCTAGATGAACGAACGTCTCTCCACATGCTCAGTTCTGAGAGATAGGTGTGTGTGAAAGCCGTCCTTCACCTAGCTAGTTGCGAACACAGAGTTTCTTTTCAGTTGCAAACTCCATTCCATACATATATATGGAGAGGTACAAGCTTCAACTCGATTTTACAGTGAAAACTGCAGGAACTTCAAACCGGCACTAGGAAACAGACAGAGAAACCAGAGTAAAAGTTGCTCCTGCAACCCGTTCCCTTTGTGCTAGATGAACGAACGTCTCTCCACATGCTCAGTTCTGAGAGATAAGTGTGTGTGAAAGCCGTCCTTCACCTAGCTAGTTGGGAACACAGAGTTTCTTTTCAGTTGCAAACTCCATTCCATACATATATATGGAGAGGTACAAGCTTCAACTCGAATTTACAGTGAAAACTGCAGGAACTTCAAACCGGCACTAGGAAACAGACAGAGAAACCAGAGTAAAAGTTGCTCCTGCAACCCGTTCCCTTTGTGCTAGATGAACGAACGTCTCTCCACATGCTCAGTTCTGAGAGATAAGTGTGTGTGAAAGCCGTCCTTCACGTAGCTAGTTGGGAACACAGAGTTTCTTTTCAGTTGCAAACTCCATTCCATACATATATATGGAGAGGTACAAGCTTCAACTCGATTTTACAGTGAAAACTGCAGGAACTTCAAACCGGCACTAGGAAACAGAGAAACCAGAGTAAAAGTTGCTCCTGCAACCCGTTCCCTTTGTGCTAGATGAACGAACGTCTCTCCACATGCTCAGTTCTGAGAGATAGGTGTGCGTGAAAGCCGTCCTTCACCTAGCTAGTTGGGAACACAGAGTTTCTTTTCAGTTGCAAACTCCATTCCATACATATATATGGAGAGGTACAAGCTTCAACTCGATTTTACAGTGAAAACTGCAGGAACTTCAAACCGGCACTAGGAAACAGACAGAGAAACCAGAGTAAAAGTTGCTCCTGCAACCCGTTCCCTTTGTGCTAGATGAACGAACGTCTCTCCACATGCTCAGTTCTGAGAGATAGGTGTGTGTGAAAGCCGTCCTTCACCTAGCTAGTTGGGAACACAGAGTTTCTTTTCAGTTGCAAACTCCATTCCATACATATATATGGAGAGGTACAAGCTTCAACTCGATTTTACAGTGAAAACTGCAGGAACTTCAAACCGGCACTAGGAAACAGACAGAGAAACCAGAGTAAAAGTTGCTCCTGCAACCCGTTCCCTTTGTGCTAGATGAACGAACGTCTCTCCACATGCTCAGTTCTGAGAGATAGGTGTGTGTGAAAGCCGTCCTTCACCTAGCTAGTTGGGAACACAGAGTTTCTTTTCAGTTGCAAACTCCATTCCATACAGATATATGGAGAGGTACAAGCTTCAACTCGATTTTACAGTGAAAACTGCAGGAACTTCAAACCGGCACTAGGAAACAGACAGAGAAACCAGAGTAAAAGTTGCTCCTGCAACCCGTTCCCTTTGTGCTAGATGAACGAACGTCTCTCCACATGCTCAGTTCTGAGAGATAGGTGTGTGTGAAAGCCGTCCTTCACCTAGCTAGTTGGGAACACAGAGTTTCTTTTCAGTTGCAAACTCCATTCCATACATATATATGGAGAGGTACAAGCTTCAACTCGAATTTACAGTGAAAACTGCAGGAACTTCAAACCGGCACTAGGAAACAGACAGAGAAACCAGAGTAAAAGTTGCTCCTGCAACCCGTTCCCTTTGTGCTAGATGAACGAACGTCTCTCCACATGCTCAGTTCTGAGAGATAGAGTGTGTGTGAAAGCCGTCCTTCACCGTAGCTAGTTGGGAACACAGAGTTTCTTTTCAGTTGCAAACTCCATTCCAATCATATATATGGAGAGGTACAAGCTTCAACTCGATTTTACAGTGAAAACTGCAGGAACTTCAAACCGGCACTAGGAAACAGAGAAACCAGAGTAAAAGTTGCTCCTGCAACCCGTTCCCTTTGTGCTAGATGAACGAACGTCTCTCCACATGCTCAGTTCTGAGAGATAGGTGTGCGTGAAAGCCGTCCTTCACCTAGCTAGTTGGGAACACAGAGTTTCTTTTCAGTTGCAAACTCCATTCCATACATATATATGGAGAGGTACAAGCTTCAACTCGATTTTACAGTGAAAACTGCAGGAACTTCAAACCGGCACTAGGAAACAGACAGAGAAACCAGAGTAAAAGTGGCTCCTGCAACCCGTTCCCTTTGTGCTAGATGAACGAACGTCTCTCCACATGCTCAGTTCTGAGAGATAGGTGTGTGTGAAAGCCGTCCTTCACCTAGCTAGTTGGGAACACAGAGTTTCTTTTCAGTTGCAAACTCCATTCCATACATATATATGGAGAGGTACAAGCTTCAACTCGATTTTACAGTGAAAACTGCAGGAACTTCAAACCGGCACTAGGAAACAGACAGAGAAACCAGAGTAAAAGTTGCTCCTGCAACCCGTTCCCTTTGTGCTAGATGAACGAACGTCTCTCCACATGCTCAGTTCTGAGAGATAGGTGTGTGTGAAAGCCGTCCTTCACCTAGCTAGTTGGGAACACAGAGTTTCTTTTCAGTTGCAAACTCCATTCCATACATATATATGGAGAGGTACAAGCTTCAACTCGATTTTACAGTGAAAACTGCAGGAACTTCAAACCGGCACTAGGAAACAGACAGAGAAACCAGAGTAAAAGTTGCTCCTGCAACCCGTTCCCTTTGTGCTAGATGAACGAACGTCTCTCCACATGCTCAGTTCTGAGAGATAGGTGTGTGTGAAAGCCGTCCTTCACCTAGCTAGTTGGGAACACAGAGTTTCTTTTCAGTTGCAAACTCCATTCCATACATATATATGGAGAGGTACAAGCTTCAACTCGATTTTACAGTGAAAACTGCAGGAACTTCAAACCGGCACTAGGAAACAGACAGAGAAACCAGAGTAAAAGTGGCTCCTGCAACCCGTTCCCTTTGTGCTAGATGAACGAACGTCTCTCCACATGCTCAGTTCTGAGAGATAAGTGTGTGTGAAAGCCGTCCTTCACCTAGCTAGTTGGGAACACAGAGTTTCTTTTCAGTTGCAAACTCCATTCCATACATATATATGGAGAGGTACAAGCTTCAACTCGATTTTACAGTGAAAACTGCAGGAACTTCAAACCGGCACTAGGAAACAGACAGAGAAACCAGAGTAAAAGTTGCTCCTGCAACCCGTTCCCTTTGTGCTAGATGAACGAACGTCTCTCCACATGCTCAGTTCTGAGAGATAGGTGTGTGTGAAAGCCGTCCTTCACCTAGCTAGTTGGGAACACAGAGTTTCTTTTCAGTTGCAAACTCCATTCCATACATATATATGGAGAGGTACAAGCTTCAACTCGATTTTACAGTGAAAACTGCAGGAACTTCAAACCGGCACTAGGAAACAGAAGAAACCAGAGTAAAAGTTGCTCCTGCAACCCGTTCCCTTTGTGCTAGATGAACGAACGTCTCTCCACATGCTCAGTTCTGAGAGATAGGTGTGCGTGAAAGCCGTCCTTCACCTAGCTAGTTGGGAACACAGAGTTTCTTTTCAGTTGCAAACTCCATTCCATACATATATATGGAGAGGTACAAGCTTCAACTCGATTTTACAGTGAAAACTGCAGGAAATTCAAACCTGGCACTAGGAAACAGACAGAGAAACCAGAGTAAAAGTTGCTCCTGCAACCCGTTCCCTTTGTGCTAGATGAACGAACGTCTCTCCACATGCTCAGTTCTGAGAGATAGGTGTGTGTGAAAGCCGTCCTTCACCTAGCTAGTTGGGAACACAGAGTTTCTTTTCAGTTGCAAACTCCATTCCATACATATATATGGAGAGGTACAAGCTTCAACTCGATTTTACAGTGAAAACTGCAGGAACTTCAAACCGGCACTAGGAAACAGACAGAGAAACCAGAGTAAAAGTTGCTCCTGCAACCCGTTCCCTTTGTGCTAGATGAACGAACGTCTCTCCACATGCTCAGTTCTGAGAGATAAGTGTGTGTGAAAGCCGTCCTTCACCTAGCTAGTTGGGAACACAGAGTTTCTTTTCAGTTGCAAACTCCATTCCATACATATATATGGAGAGGTACAAGCTTCAACTCGAATTTACAGTGAAAACTGCAGGAACTTCAAACCGGCACTAGGAAACAGACAGAGAAACCAGAGTAAAAGTTGCTCCTGCAACCCGTTCCCTTTGTGCTAGATGAACGAACGTCTCTCCACATGCTCAGTTCTGAGAGATAAGTGTGTGTGAAAGCCGTCCTTCACGTAGCTAGTTGGGAACACAGAGTTTCTTTTCAGTTGCAAACTCCATTCCATACATATATATGGAGAGGTACAAGCTTCAACTCGATTTTACAGTGAAAACTGCAGGAACTTCAAACCGGCACTAGGAAACAGAGAGAACCAGAGTAAAAGTTGCTCCTGCAACCCGTTCCCTTTGTGCTAGATGAACGAACGTCTCTCCACATGCTCAGTTCTGAGAGATAGGTGTGCGTGAAAGCCGTCCTTCACCTAGCTAGTTGGGAACACAGAGTTTCTTTTCAGTTGCAAACTCCATTCCATACATATATATGGAGAGGTACAAGCTTCAACTCGATTTTACAGTGAAAACTGCAGGAACTTCAAACCGGCACTAGGAAACAGACAGAGAAACCAGAGTAAAAGTTGCTCCTGCAACCCGTTCCCTTTGTGCTAGATGAACGAACGTCTCTCCACATGCTCAGTTCTGAGAGATAGGTGTGTGTGAAAGCCGTCCTTCACCTAGCTAGTTGGGAACACAGAGTTTCTTTTCAGTTGCAAACTCCATTCCATACATATATATGGAGAGGTACAAGCTTCAACTCGATTTTACAGTGAAAACTGCAGGAACTTCAAACCGGCACTAGGAAACAGACAGAGAAACCAGAGTAAAAGTTGCTCCTGCAACCCGTTCCCTTTGTGCTAGATGAACGAACGTCTCTCCACATGCTCAGTTCTGAGAGATAGGTGTGTGTGAAAGCCGTCCTTCACCTAGCTAGTTGGGAACACAGAGTTTCTTTTCAGTTGCAAACTCCATTCCATACAGATATATGGAGAGGTACAAGCTTCAACTCGATTTTACAGTGAAAACTGCAGGAAATTCAAACCGGCACTAGGAAACAGACAGAGAAACCAGAGTAAAAGTTGCTCCTGCAACCCGTTCCCTTTGTGCTAGATGAACGAACGTCTCTCCACATGCTCAGTTCTGAGAGATAGGTGTGTGTGAAAAGCCGTCCTTCACCTAGCTAGTTGGGAACACAGAGTTTCTTTTCAGTTGCAAACTCCATTCCATACATATATATGGAGAGGTACAAGCTTCAACTCGATTTTACAGTGAAAACTGCAGGAACTTCAAACCGGCACTAGGAAACAGACAGAGAAACCAGAGTAAAAGTGGCTCCTGCAACCCGTTCCCTTTGTGCTAGATGAACGAACGTCTCTCCACATGCTCAGTTCTGAGAGATAAGTGTGTGTGAAAGCCGTCCTTCACCTAGCTAGTTGGGAACACAGAGTTTCTTTTCAAGTTGCAAACTCCATTCCATACATATATATGGAGAGGTACAAGCTTCAACTCGATTTTACAGTGAAAACTGCAGGAACTTCAAACCGGCACTAGGAAACAGACAGAGAAACCAGAGTAAAAGTGGCTCCTGCAACCCGTTCCCTTTGTGCTAGATGAACGAACGTCTCTCCACATGCTCAGTTCTGAGAGATAGGTGTGCGTGAAAGCCGTCCTTCACCTAGCTAGTTGGGAACACAGAGTTTCTTTTCAGTTGCAAACTCCATTCCATACATATATATGGATAGGTACAAGCTTCACTCGATTTTACAGTGAAAACTGCAGGAACTTCAAACCGGCACTAGGAAACAGACAGAGAAACCAGAGTAAAAGTTGCTCCTGCAACCCGTTCCCTTTGTGCTAGATGAACGAACGTCTCTCCACATGCTCAGTTCTGAGAGATAGGTGTGTGTGAAAGCCGTCCTTCACCTAGCTAGTTGGGAACACAGAGTTTCTTTTCAGTTGCAAACTCCATTCCATACATATATATGGAGAGGTACAAGCTTCAACTCGATTTTACAGTGAAAACTGCAGGAACTTCAAACCGGCACTAGGAAACAGACAGAGAAACCAGAGTAAAAGTTGCTCCTGCAACCCGTTCCCTTTGTGCTAGATGAACGAACGTCTCTCCACATGCTCAGTTCTGAGAGATAAGTGTGTGTGAAAGCCCGTCCTTCACCTAGCTAGTTGGGAACACAGAGTTTCTTTTCAGTTGCAAACTCCCATTCCATACATATATATGGAGAGGTACAAGCTTCAACTCGAATTTACAGTGAAAACTGCAGGAACTTCAAACCGGCACTAGGAAACAGACAGAGAAACCAGAGTAAAAGTTGCTCCTGCAACCCGTTCCCTTTGTGCTAGATGAACGAACGTCTCTCCACATGCTCAAGTTCTGAGAGATAGGTAGTGCTGTGAAAGCCGTCCTTCACGTAGCTAGTTGGGAACACAGAGTTTCTTTTCAGTTGCAAACTCCATTCCATACATATATATGGAGAGGTACAAGCTTCAACTCGATTTTAACAGTGAAAACTGCAGGAACTTCAAACCTGCACTAGGAAAGACAGAGAAACCAGAGTAAAAGTTGCTCTGCAACCCGTTCCCTTTGTGCTAGATGAACGAACGTCTCTCCACATGCTCAGTTCTGAGAGATAGGTGTGCTGTGAAGCCGTCCTTCACCCTAGCTAGTTGGAACACAAGAGTTTCTTTTCAGTTGCAAACTCCATTCCATACATATATATGGAGAGGTACAAGCTTCAACTCGATTTTACAGTGAAAACTGCAGGAACCTTCAAACCGGCACTAGGAAACAGACAGAGAAACCAGAGTAAAAGTTGCTCCTGCAACCCGTTCCCTTTGTGCTAGATGAACGAACGTCTCTCCACATGCTCAGTTCTGAGAGATAGGTGTGTGTGAAAGCCGTCCTTCACCTAGCTAGTTGGGAACACAGAGTTTCTTTTCAGTTGCAAACTCCATTCCATACATATATATGGAGAGGTACAAGCTTCAACTCGATTTTACAGTGAAAACTGCAGGAACTTCAAACCGGCACTAGGAAACAGACAGAGAAACAGAGTAAAAGTTGCTCCTGCAACACCTGTTCCCTTTGTGCATAGATGAACGAAGTTCTCTCCACCATGCTCATGTTCTGAGAAGACGGTGTGTGTGAAAGCGCCGTCCTTCACCAAGCTAGATGGGAACACAGCGTTTCTTTTCAGTTGCAACTCCATTCCATACAGATATATGGAGAGGTACAAGCTTCAACTCGATTTTACAGTGAAAACTGCAGAAATCAACCGGCCACTAGGGAAACAGACAGAGAAACCAGCGTAAAGATTGCT
>NW_027413907.1:27500-30000 GCF_048773025.1 Camelus bactrianus | reverse complement strand
GACGGAGAAGGTGCCCGCGAAGCGGGAGAGGGCGGGACGGAGGGAGAGGGGCCGCGCGCCAGCGAGGCGCCGAACCGCGGTCGACCGCCCGGTCCCCCTCCCCCTCAACCGACCCACCCACCCACGCCCGAACACGGGGTTCGGGCGGGAGGGCGGAAGGGCGGAAGGAAGAAGGGAGGCGGACGGGACGGGGACGGGAGCACGAGCCGGCGACGTGGCACGGGACGGGCGGGCGGCGAGAGGGGAAGCCGCGCGCACGCGCGCGACGCCGGGCCCAGGCCGGAGGCGTCGTCGTGCCGGGGAGGAGGGTAGAGGGGGGCGGCGGCGGCAGCCGCCGGTCGGTCGGTCGTGAGGCGGGCGGGTCCGAAGAAGCCCGGCGGCCGCCCCGCGGCGACCGTCAGGGCCCCTTGCCCCACCACGCGACGCCAACCGCACCGGCGCGAGCCGCTCCGCTCCGCTCCGCTCCCACCCGTCCTCCGCACGGCCACGAGACGCCCACGACGGGCGACGGACGCGCGGCGGCGGCGCCCCCGAAGAACGCCGCCCCGGGGGCCCAGGGGCACGAAGCGCGGCCGCGGACGCAGCCCGGGGGAAAGCGCGCAGCGGCGGGCGACGCCGCGGCGTCCCGCGGGTCGCCGCCGGGGCACGCATCCCCGGGGCGCGGCCGCGCGCGCGCCTCGGCCACGGCGAGGAGCCGCCCGTCCCGACGGGGCGAGGCTGGGGCCGCGGTGGCGCGACGGGAGGGTGGGGGCGGCGCGGCGCGGAGGCCCTAACCGCCCCCACCCACCCCGGCACCACCGCGACGCACCCGGGCACGCGCCCCGGAGAACGCTTGCGGCGCGAGGAGGGGCTCCCGGTGGGAACGCGGCGGCCGCGGCCGCGGCCGCGGCCTCGGCCACGCGCGAGCTCCCCCCTCCCCGTTTTCTCCCTTCCCTTTCGCGGGCGGCACCTCCCGGGCCTCGACGCCGCCTGCCGCCGCCGCCGCCCGCCCCCGCGCCCTCCCGGGCGCGGGACCGGCCGGAGGAGGGACAGACGGCGCGACGGCAGAGGCGCCGTGTCTGCACTTAGGGGGACGGAGGGCACCGCGGCCCTGCGAGGAAACCCCCAGCCGCGCGACCCCGCGGGCACACACCCGGGGGGGCGCGATTGATCGTCAAGCGACGCTCAGACAGGCGTAGCCCCGGAGGAACCCGGGGCCGCAAGTGCGTTCGAAGTGTCGATGATCAATGTGTCCTGCAATTCACATTAATTCTCGCAGCTAGCTGCGTTCTTCATCGACGCACGAGCCGAGTGATCCACCGCTAAGAGTCGTACGAGAAGTTTCTTCTGCCTTCGGTTCTGTGGCACGGCACGTCTCCCGCCCCCACCCACCCCGGGAGGGTGAGAGGGGGGGGTCGCCTCGGGCCGGCCGAGTCAGAGAGAAATCAGACCGGAGGGTCGGGAAGGTTTCACAACGGGGCGCAGCCGGCACCGACACCGCGCGTGCCGGCTCGGACACCCCACAGGCGCCCGGGGGTTCCCGCCTCCCGCGGGGACGCGCCACCACGCGGCCACCGGCCGTCCGACGGGCCCGCCGGGTGAGGCCCCACCCGACGGACACGGCGGCGGCGGCGGCGGCGGTCAGCGACGTGGCGCGGCGCCCCGGCCCGGTGGAGGCGGAGTCCGTGGGACGAGGGACGGACCTCCCACGTCCCCACGGGCCCGACCGCCCCGACCCCAAGGCGGACGGGCGACTCCCCCGAGGGTCTTTAAACCTCCGCGCCGGGACGCGCTAGGTACCTGGAGAGGGCGAGGCGGGCGAGGCGGGGACGGCACGGACCCCCCCCACCAGCCCCAACCGCCGGCCACCGCGCCCCGACGCCGACCACCACACCCCGGCCACGGCCGGGGGTCCTCGCCGCCGCGGGCCCTCGACACGGGGCCACACCGGGCACCGGCCGGCCACCGCCCACGCCACCGGGTCCCACACGCCAACGCGTGCCGACGGCATCCTAAGCCCACTCCCCACGAGGCCGGGCGGAGAGGGCCCTCCCCCCGCGTCCCGACGACAGACCACCCTCCTTCCCACCTCCACATCCCCAAACCCCCAAGGCCCGGCAGGACCCCCAACCCGCACACGCGTTCCCGGGGTCCCCCTTCTCGCCACGGGGGACGAGGGGAGCCCACGACGGGACGCGGGCCACAAGCGGGCAGGGCGCCTCGGGCGCGTGGGGCGGGAACCGGGAGGCGAGAGGAGAGAGCCGGCCGGACGGGGAGAAGAGGCCCGAAGCTCGCTCGCTCGGGTGGGGGGAAAAGGCGAGAGGAGAGGCACGTGGCAAGGCGGGGCGGCGGGATCGGAGGAGCAAGAGGGCCCGACGACCGGCCCGGGGGAACCGGGTCCAGGGCGAGCAGCGGGAGGCGGCCACGGCCGGGAGGAGCGGCCGGCGCCGGAAAGACGAGGGCGCGGCGTGGGGAGGGGAGGGGAGGGGGGCGGACACGGCCCACAGAGCCCTCGGACCCG
>NW_027413907.1:0-22500 GCF_048773025.1 Camelus bactrianus | reverse complement strand
GCGAGACAGGGACGCCGAGCAGGCGAGGAGGCGAGAGTGTCTGCCGCGTCACAAGACCCCGGCCCCGCCGACACCACAAGGCACGGGAGACCGAGGTCGGGCCGGAGTCCGCACCCCTGCCTTCCCCCCGCCACCCACGGGCGGCAGAGGAGAGGCGAGGGGCCCGCAGGCAGAACGAGAAGAGAAGCCACGTTCGCCATGAACGTCCCCGTCCCTCGTCTGGCGCGGCTTAGGCCCGGCCCGGGGGAGCATGACTTCACCACATCGATCTAGTGAGTGAGTGAGCGAGCGAGCGAGCGAGCCAGCCATGTGGGGCAGGGAGGCCCCAGAGGGGAGGGCCCGGCGAGGACAACCACCAGAGGGGCCTGCTTCAGCCTCGCCAGGCGCCACCCACTCCTCAGTCCTCTCCGAGGAGAGCGGCCAACGACCCCAGGCGGGGAATGCCTGACACGCGGCACGGAGCCTACGGGGGTGGGGTCGTGCCGGCCACCACCGGGTGCCTGCGGCGGGGAGCGCACGGGGTAAAAGACCCACGCCGCCACCTCACCCCACCGCCCTCGGGCCACCAGAGACCGGAGGTGGCACCACGGGCCACGTCAGCCGGACGCACACACGAGAGCCGGCGCGCAGGCCCGGGCGGGCGGCTCAAGTGTCAGAAGCGGAGTCGGCTACCAGGCCAGGGCTCACGCAGAGAGAAGCCCAGAGCCCCGCACGCGTCCGGAGACCCAACACTCGGTGACAGACACCGAGGAAGACCGTGTCAGCACCTATCTGCTGGCAGAAAATGCCCAACACGACAGGAAAAATGACAGCGCCCAGAAACGGGGCGGGTCCACGATTTGCAAGGGGGGACCCCGGGACCTCGGTCCGGCCACCTGCCCCCAGCCCTACCCCCATAAATGGCAGCCCCGAAGCTCTCGGGGGCCATCTGATCGACCGGGGTGGGGGGGTTGGTAGGGGGAGGGGAGAGGGGAGAGGGGAGAGGGGAGGGGGATTAGGAGGAGGCTTAGGAGGAGAAGTGGGAATGGGAATGGGAATGGGAATGGGAAGGGACGAGAGGGAGACGGGATCAGGCCGGGGACGCCCTGCCCTTTTCTCGCCCGCGTGGCCGGGGACTCGGGGAGATGCCACAGAGGCGCCTCCGACGAGAGGGCCCCCCACGAGGGACCGCTCCCGAGCACCGGGCCCCGGGCCGGGGAAAGCCTGCCTCCCCCACATCCCTCGCAGGACGCCCCCGTGCCGGTCCCCGAGTCCGGATGAAGTCTCGGTCCCTCCAACGCCACCGGAACCCACGCGGGCAGGCTTACGGGCCGGGGGGCACCCCCTCCCAGGCCTCCCGCGCCAACAGGGGCCGGCCCAGCCACGTCTCCGGATCCATCGGGACTCAGAAAACATTTCATCCAAGGAGGCGCCTCCGACGACCGGGAACCCCAGCGCGCCCGTCCCCGGCCTCACCGCACTGGGCCCGGGCCGCTCCTCGCCTCACGAGCAGTCGTCCAAGGGACGCAGACGAGGGCCTGACCACCTAGCCGCCGGCGGCCCGGGCGCGGGACACTCTCTCCCTTTCCCCCGCGGCGGCAAGGCGCAGGCCGTGTCCGATCGGCTCGGGTCGGTCTCCGCGGCTGGAGGGGCACAGGCGGATGCTGGTCGACCAGGCCAGGCCACACGGCTTCCCCCGGCACACGAGATCCCGGGAGCGCGGCGACAGTCACCCCCTCATCATCCTGCGAGTCCAATCTGCGCCGAGAGCAGGACGCGCCCGCGGCTCAGCGCCACGGGGACTGTCACCGCCGGTGTCGCCAGCCTCCCCGAAGTCTGCCTCGGGCCCCGCCGCCGAGCCCCATCCCTTGCCGAGGTCGCCGACGCTCGGGAGAAGAGGGACGATCTCAGAGCGGCAGCCAGATGGCGCCCGACAACCGTCGCCAACGTCCCCGGAACCGATCCCGACCGCCGCCGGCCGCCCAAACGCCCGAGCTCGTCCCGGACTGAGGCGCCGGGCGGCCCCGTGGCGTCCGCCTCGGAGCCCGCTCACCCTCGTCACGGCACGGCACGGCACGGCACGGCACGACACGAGGCGACACGACGCGACGCGGCGCGACGCGACCCCGGCAACAGATCAGGGCGGGGAGGACGGAGGGAGCCGGGGTTTGGCAAGACACGGCCGGCCGGGCGGCTGCCGCGAAGGGGACGCGCTCCCCACGCGATTCCCCGGGCGGGGGAGATCACACGGACACGCCGGCGGGGCCGGGGCCGACGCCGCGGGTGGCCCAGAGCGACCAGGACGAGATCCCGGGTTCCCGGGTGGGAGGTTGGGAAGGGGAGGAGGGGAAGAGGGAGGGAAGGCGGGGGCTGGCAAACCGAAACCAGGCGAGCGCTCAGAGAACAACGCAGGAATCGGCTTTGGAGTCCGTCCTCTCGAATGCGGGAGGTCTTTCGAAAGCAGACAGGCAAAGCCCAGAAGCTAGAAAAGAAAGGATGAAGACCGCGAACCCCATCGAAGCGGAAAGAGAAATCGATCTCGGCACAGATCGCGACAAAGCCCAAAGACAACAAACGGGCGCCTGGGGAAAACGCACTCGCGGTCGGTCGTGAGAACACGGACGTCAGCACGGCTGACCACAACCGCAGGAAGGAGGAGGGAAAACAAAAAAATGCGGGCGGGGGTTCGGGGGGGCGAGTCGATAGCCACCCGCTCGGTAAATCGAGGTTCAGTGCATCTACACAGAGCAACACTGTGCATGCGCATCCGCGTGTCTGGGTGTGCGTGTGTGTGTCGGTGCGTGTGTTTGACACAGTCAACGTGGACAAGGAAACTGTAGCCCCATCCGAAAAAAAAAAAAAGAAAGAAAAGAAAGAAAGGAAGGAAGGAAGGAAGGAAGGAAGGAAGGAAGGAAGGAAGGAAAGAAAAGAAAAGAAAAGAAAAGAAAAGAAAAGAAAAGAAAAAGAAAGAAAGAAAGAAAGAAAGAAAGAAAGAAAGAAAGAAAGAAAGAAAGAAAGAAAGAAAAAGAAAGAAGAAAGAAAGAAAGAAAGAAAGAAAGAAAGAAAGAAAGAAAGAAAGGAAGAAAGGAAGGAAACATGAAAACAAACGACAAAACCCACCACCAAAGGGAAATCAAGTTGTAGAACTACTCTGGGGTTTAAAAACAAAAACAAAAACACCGTAGAAAAAGCACAACCGCAGCCCATCAGGGGTTCCTCTCCTCAACAGCCCAAGAACTCGGTCAACTCCACCTCCTAGAAGCCAGAAAACCAGGGATGAAACACGCGCGGGAGACCCAAAAGGACGTTTTCAGTTTAAAAGAAAAAAAAAATTATTTTTTTCCTCCCCCAAATGGGGGAGGGGGCGAGGGGGGAGGATGGAGCGTAGAACTCAGGGGCAGAGTGCCTGCCCAGCACGCGCAAGGTGCAGGGTTCGATCTTCAGGACTTCCGTTCAAGTAAATAAGGAAGTCGGTAAGTCAGGCAATCACTAAGTCAGGCAACAAACCAGCAAAAGAAACGAATTACCTCCCCTCCCCGAATAAACAAACAACCACCGAAAGCAACAACAGCAGCAAGAACCAAAAAAAAAAAAAAAAAAAAAAAAAAAAAAAAAAAAAAAAAAGGCCTAAATAAATAAATAAATGTAAGTAAGTAAATAAATAAATAAATAAGTAAACAAACGAACACAATTTTAAAAAGGGGAAAACGCACGCATTTCCGTTTCTAAGAGGTATCCGGACAGGCCCAGAACCTGGAATCTCGACAGCAAGTTCCAAAAACAAGCAGAAAGTGCCTGCTCCTGACGGAACACGTGATAGAGACCACCGTTCGAGATGGGGCCGGGTGGGCGGGCTGGCGGGCGGACACAGAGCTCTCGACTCATACCTGACAGAATCCGCTCTCCGACAGAAGACAGAAGGCAACACGGAACAGGGGTTGGTGGTGGGGGCGAGGGGGAGAGGGCGAAACGGAGGTGGAGGAAAGCCATTAGGGAAAACAGGACAGAAGTCCCTCAAAACATTCCACAGAAAACTCCTGGAAGACCCGGCAGTTCCACTACGGGCCCGCGGATGGACGAATGGACAGTGCCACGTGGTCTGGAGAGACCTACACCTAGAGGGGATGATGTTAACTAAGTGACTTAAGTCCGAGAGGGATGTTGTCACTTCGAGGCAGAATCCCCAAGACAATACGCAGGAACACATGCAAGGAAGCTGAAACAGGCTCATGGATACCAAGAAGGAACAATGAGTGCAATGGGTGAGGGAGAGGAAAAAGTACAAGCTTCCAGTTAACTCCAATTAATAAATACACAAATTACGGGAGGTCATGGACAGCAGGGCGAGTAGAGTCAATCCATACTATTGTCATGATGCTGTCCGGTGACGGATCCGTAACCAGACTCACCACGGTGATCATCGTGGAACATGGAAGAATCCCGAATCGCTATGTTGGACACGTGAAAACGGACATCCCATTGTCAGGTCAATTATGAGAGAGAGTAGGAGAGAGAGAGACAGAGAGAGAGAGAGAGAGAGAGAGAAAATTCTCACTGTCTTACCGGAAAAAAAAAAAAAAAAGAGTTCAGTGAGATAAAGAGTGGATGTAGGTGAGGGCAATAGGTGGAGGAGATGAAAACCACGACGGCGACACATGTGCGGCATCCCACACGGTGGCAGTGCAGTGTGATCCTATGCATGCTCAGCTGTCTCCTAGCCACCCAAGTTGACATCCAGGGTCATCCTTTTAGGTTTCGTGGCTGCACTTTCGTCTGTCTCGGGCAATACTCTCCTTGATTTTCCATGGGGGAAGGGAGGTGGGGTGGCCGGGCGGGCCACACCACGACACACCGCGTCGCGCGTGACCTGGAAAACAGATACACACCCGCCCACCACCCACGGGCTCCGAAATCGGTCACTGGTCACGACGCACACTTCCGTCGGTCCCTTACGGGGCGATGGCGGACCAAACAGGCAGCGGCCAACTTTGTCGTGCACACAATGACGGTTCGTCCCTCGTGGAAACAAACTGATGACGAGACAGCGTGTTCAGGGGGCGGGTGTCCTTTCAGGAAGACAGAGTCATTGAAAGTCCCGCACACGGAACTGTGCCAAGGGAGATCTCCATCACCCTACCCAACCCTGATCCAAATTCTCGTTCGGGCAGCTAAGGGTCAAGGTCAAAGTTTCTTTCTTCCCGGGGCAGGGGTCCTTTTGGGCCTCGATGGTTGTTCAACTGGAGAGATCGCCCTTGGGCTGCATATACACTTCGGGGTGGTCCATAGGGTTCCACGACAGTCCCGCCACCAGGCAGGTGGTTCCACCTGATGAAACCGGTCTGGTCTTTCGTTCCAGGAAGACAAAGGTCCGTGGCTGAAGCCAACGAGAAACCCAGGGTGTGAGTCCGGAGCGCCACCAGTCAGGAAGATGTCTAGGCATCGGGCTCGAAGAGGCTCGGGTGGCCTGAAAAAACGCATGCGGGTTCAGGTCCACTTTCTGAGTGGCCTCCACAGCAACGGGCAGGAGGAGGGTCTCGAGAGGGGACACGGCAGTGACCTCTCTCCAGCAGATGTCCAGCTGCTCAGCCCGGCTCGGCGGGGCTTCAGGGAAAGGGCGGCTTTGGTTCTCGAGGATGCCAAGTCCAAAGCGGGAGAACCATGGGCAACGGGAGTCGGAAGAGCGTTGGCCAACCATCGGAGAAAACTCGAAGCACGCGTGACGTGGCCAGCGTATCAGTGGAAGGCGGGGCGGGGGCGGGGAGGGGGAGGGTGGCGGGAAGCACGCAAAGATGATGACACAGAACCGCATTCTCATCTCTATCACGCTGTACGAGAGTTTCCACTGAGACATGCTCCCCTTCCCCTGGTCTCTCCAAGGACGCGCATTTCTACCAAAAAATCACCCCCATTCAGACTTGTCGGCTGGCCAGATCAGCATACTTCCACGAAATTCGGCCTGAAGAGGGACAGACGTCCACGAAGCATAGCCATCGCCCCTAGAGGCTCTCGGACACCCGCTCTGCTGGAACGTTTCCTAAGGACGGCAGACGAAGACGGTCTCCACATGCTTTCCAGGAGACGTTCCTCAGAACGAGACCGTGACTGTTCCGAAGCCCGAATCGGTCACAGCAAATGTTCACGAGGAAGTCACGGTGAACCATCTGGGACACCCAGTCTTTCCCAACCGGTCCACGTAGGGACACGATTTGGTCCTAGCCAGAAACAGACACTTTCTCCTCACAGCATCCTTTTATTTTAATATAATTTAATTTAATTTATTTTATTTTATTTTATTTTATTTTATTTTATTTTATTTTATTTTATTTTATTTTATTCTGTTTCATTTTGTTTTGTTTTATTGTATTGTATTGTATTGTATTGTATTGTATGTTTACATATGTACGTATGTAAGTAAGTATGTATGTATTCCGGTCTGTCTGTCTGTCTGTAGGTCCATCCATCCTCCGAAGGTATACCAGTCATGTCGGCCAACACACTGACAGATCTCGAGTCTTTTCTGTCAGAAAGATATTAAAGCACGTCCCCTTCGACTCATGGAGCCAGGAACGAACGCTTCCGTATCTCATCTTCTTTGGAAACGATCTAAACATTCCAGGGACGTCGCCAGATGCTTCAGTTGCAAGGGACCAAAAACTACGTGGAGAGGCACCAATTTTTCAGAGATGGACCGCCTCCCACACACACACACACACACTACCCCCTCGGACTGCTTGGGGTGTGAACACTTCCTGAGACTTGAGACCGAGCCAACCATCGCTCCCAGACTCTTTTTTTTTTTTTTTTTTTTTTTTCCTGGCTGACACGTTTCATGACAGAGATAACCCACAGGAACTTAATGGATTCGGGTAAACCTAGGGAGGCGAAAAGTTTCACCTCGAATGCTGCTCGTCACAATCAAGACATGGCTCTTTTCACGAGACCGATCCCTTGACATTTGCTTTTCTGGATGAAAGGATCTGTCCTAGATCATGTCAACCTGAAGGAAAACATTTGGGTTCCTTCCTGTTCGCATTCCCTGCCTGCATGTTCCCTTGAAAACCAGTTCCATAGAGCTCTTTCATGAATGAACCTCTGGCAAGTTGTATGTGGAGGAAGAAACATGCAGGCCTACAAGCCGGGACATACACAAGTGCCTACATTGCAATACATGCATACATGGGACCTGAGCCCTTTCCAGATCCTTGGACGGCAGTACCATAGAAATGAGGATGGCTTCCACAAGACTCTCAGGCAAGCCAAGCTCTTTTGCGAAAGCGATAGCTTGTGCACAAAGGAGAAGGTGGCATGAGGGGAGAGGGAGGGGGAGTGCCAGCTCCCTGAGCAGCAGGGCCATGCTTTTCTACCTAAAGGAAGGGCTTTGTCTCAGGATCACTGATCACTTCCACAAATCATCCGATATCTTGGATCGGCCGCAGGCGGCTCCAGGGTGAAGAGCCATCGCCCCAGGCTCTGTGGGGAATAGAGAAGACTTCCGTGAGGGGAAAGAAACGCATGAGAATTTTCTGCAAGAAAGCTCAGGAACAGATAATGTAAACACGGAGGGTTGAGCTTCCTGTCTCGTGACAACTAGGTCTACTGGGTCATGTCACAGAGAGCAAGCGAATCCTTTATTCCCCTGAGCCTTTTTCTTTTTCTTTCTCTATCTTTCTTTGTTCTTTGTTCCCTTTAGAGTGTGTGTGTGTGTGTGTGTGTGTGTGTGTGTGTGTGTGTGTGTGTGTGTGTGTCTGTGTCTGTGTCTGTGTCTGTGTGTGTGTGTCTGTGTGTGTGTCTGTGTGTGTCTCTGAAACTCAGGTACTGCCCTGTCTCCATACAGACGAGACCAGCAGATCGACATGACCAGAGATTTTGTAGCTTTCATTTAAAAACTATAGGTCACTCACGAGTCGGGTAGGACGGGTGCTGCGTCCAGCGCAGCTCGGGACCGTGTCTGAGGACGGGCGACGCAAGAATTAAGAAACAAAGAGACCAAGTAAAGAGCGAAAATGGACCAGGGGACTCAAGGTCTCGTGGATCTAGAGTGCCAAAAGCCTGGTCGACATCCTGTTTATTGGGAGTATACGGCTCAGGGAAAAAAAAAAGAAATGCGATCAAAGAGGTGGGGCTTTAGATATTTCATGCCAGAAGCACGAAGTTCTGCTTGCTGGCTAACTGATTCATTTCAGGCCTATCCCTTCCAGGAACAATCACCCTCCTCGGGGGATGCAAAATTTCTAAGTGTATCCTGTGATTGCCTCTGGGACATCTCGAGATAGCAAATATTTCCCCGGGGTTAAACCACATGCTTTCCTGCCAGAACCAAGTTCTGTTAATGGATGATCTGGCTTCCCATGACCGTCCATTGTTTTACCCTAAGGAAATATCTGCCATCTGTTGCGCCCTCACGGTCAATCTCAGGATTGCCCCTCACACAATTTCTTGAGCATCATACATGTTATAGGTCATCGACTGTGTAAAACATGAAAACAAAGCAGGCGTGTGCATTTTAAGCAAGTAAGTGTGAATGTAAGATTTTACGCTCATGGAAATGCTGGTGCAGCTTGGTTTCTAGTTGCTGGTTCTCCAGCAGCTTGTTTCCCAGCAGACGCGTAGGACACTAGAGAACCCACTCACTCAGAAAGAACCGATGGGACGGGTAAGGTTTTTCGGCTCAGAGGGTGAAAGCTTTTAAACTCTGTGTGGAAAAAAGACGTTTCAGGTGTATATTTCTCCTTAAGAAGGCTGCGAATTAGAGTTTCGACGAGGAGACCACGCAGCAGTGTGTACGTTTAAAAAGGCCTCCGCGTGCCCCTCCCCACCCTTTTTTGTTTGTTTGTTTCTTCCATTCGGTTTCAGGTTCTACCTGATTCAGCCCCCTTGGCCTCAGTCTCTGGCCACTGTGGGCTATGCAGACAGACGTTTCTGACGTTGTCGAGATGGACAAGATAAGGAGGGTTCCCCCCAGAACTGGGCCGCTGCTTCTATGAGATCAAAAAGCTGACCTACTCATCCAGTTCTATGTTTAGAAATTTGCTCCTTTCTGGGAAAGCGTAGAGCTCTGCGGTAGAGTGCGTGCTCAGCATGCACAAGCCTTGGGCTCAGTCCCCAGTACCACCACTGAAAACGTATAATAAATCTAAATAATTAATTGAAACGTAGATAAAGACACCTAATGACCCGTCCCCCCTCCAAAAAGATAAAAACTTCTTGTTAAAAAATTTTTATTTTATTTTATTTTTTTATTTTTTTAGTTAAAAAGGCAGGAGGAGGACGAGGACGAGGACGAGGACGAGGAGGACGAGGATGAGGAGGAGAAATTAGCTTCTTTCCAACAAGGAGATTTCCAGGTCAAATGGAGAGCCAAATATTTCTATGTTCTAAAACTTCAGCTTTCCACGTATCCTGGCGTCAAAACGTCGGCACGGGTAAAGATTGTTCATCATTCTGTGACTATGCACTTCCTGCATTTTGGAGTGTTCATCTGTCCTTTCTCTTAGGAATAGATGATCATCAGAAATAGCAGTTCTGTTGATTAAACCCCCTTTTAACATATCGTTGTTTCCTGGTCACTAAAGTTACCTAATAATCACTTCACAGTCTATGGAAGTCAAATCATTGTGCTGTACACCCGAAACTGATAGAGGGCTGTATGTCAAACCTATGTCAATAAAACTGAAAAAAGAAAAGAAGAAGAAGAAAAGAAAAGTCTGCTTGCTCGGGGCATCCGGTAAAGGCCCTCTTTCTGAGCGCACAAGTCAACCTCGGGCCGATTCACCCTGTCCTGAAGAAGGGCAAAAATCCTCCACTCTATCTCCCGTTAGGTCCCGGACACTAGCCAGAGTTCCTCCTCCTCAACCCCCACCCCGTTCCTGCGTCACACTGTGTGGGCTCAGGCACACAACCTATCGCTTTCCTTTAGCGTGTGGAATGAATATCGCCCGAAGGGAATTTCCTTTGTTGTCGTTTAAATAAACTGACGTGTTAATAAGCGCTCTGGAGGGACACATTTCCTTTGACCTGATCAGCCATAGTGACATCCCATGACCCAGGAATGTACAATATCATGGATTGGAAAGGATCTTAGAATTCAGAATCATGGTGACGTGGGTCTGATGACCTAGCTGGCTCCATACAAACCAAGAGATGAAGGTGCCCAACGTTTTCACTCGATGCTGCCTAAGTTCTTGACAGTCACTTTAAAAAGGAAAGGAAAATTTGCATGGCACGCTTAGTTTTGAGAATGCTATCTGACTGCATGGTGGAACGCAAGGAAAGCCGTGACGCTCGCCCACGGTATCGAGAGAAACGCAGAACCGTGTTTCTGGTAGCTTTCTTCAACGCTGCGCAAAGGCGGGAGCGACCGCTACCTCACGCAGAGGAGGAGAGGACGGGTTTCTCGGCCCCGTCACGCAATGCCAGGCAGAAGAAGCCTTCTCCGATGAGACAGAAGCGTGTCAAAGCGCATCCCTGCGTCGAAGGCTTCGGTTTCCCGGGGAAGGGGGTCGAGCCGAGGGACCCAGGCCCCCACGTCAGTCAGTCTTTCACTGGATTCACTGGCCTCGCTGTTACTCCTCAGCGATGGCCCCTCAGATTGCTCTCGTGTGTCTTTACCTTCTGGCTTTAGGAAGGACTTTAAACTTCGGCTGAGGGGCGGGACACCCAGAAGGGTTCTTTCAGTTCACCCCATCTTAGGTATTGCCATATCCAACACGTTGGTTTTCATCCATCGTGGACCTACCTACCGGAGAGTTTCGCTGCTTAAAAGTCCCCTGTGCTCCACCTATTCATCAACAACCCCCCGCCACAACACACACACACCGCACACACACACACACCCACACAGACAACCTTCACCACCACCACCCCCGACCCCACTCATCTTTTCACCCTCTCTGGGGCTTTTGCCCTTTTGAGAATGAATGTCATCCCAGAGCCGGTACCCTACAGGATGCCACCTTTTCAGATTGGCTTCTTTCAGGGAGTCAGGGGCACGCAGAAACGGCCCCGCCTGTCTCCCACAGGTCTCTCGGCTCCACGGGTCCCTGGTTTCCTTTTTAGAGCCAAATCACATGCTGTGGCACGGACCTAGCCCGGGCTACGTGTCCCTTCACCTCTTGAAGGACGCGTCTGTCCCGGTCGCCTCCACGGTTCCGGCAGTGATGAAGCAAGCCCCTCCACACCCCCACCCCCCACCCCCGCCCACCGTCCAGGTCCGTCCGCGTTCAGGTTTCCGCGTGGACGGAGCCCCGAGGGCTAGGCCTCAGGGTGAGAGTGGTATGGCGGGTGGCAGGTGGCGCACTGAAGGGTCCCAAATCCGGAGGATGCCGGCAAGGAAGGTCGCCAGGTCAAAACCTTCCTTCCCTCCCTCCGTCTCCTTAGGGTGGATGGCTGGGCCCGTGAATTCAGAGAGGACACGAGACACATGCTGTGAGCCGAGATTTCCAAGCCAGGAGACCTGGTGGAGGGTAAAGAAACGAGTTGATTGGGGGGGGGCGGGGGCGATGGGGGGGGGGGGGCTCTTAGGACTGCAGCCCAGGAGACACAGATGCAAGAAAGAAGCACTGGAAGTGTGTGTCATCAGACTACCCCACGGGGCAAGTGGAGAAGGGGAAACGAAAGAAAACACACCACAAGAGCAAGGCGGGAACTTTGAAACGACCAGCTGCGGCTAGCAGCTGCTGGCAGATTTGTTTTTTGAAACCGGTTGGTGGTGCCCTTGAGCTTGATACAGTTCTGACCACTCATGCCCCCCCTCCCCCATTGATGCCGGTGTCGGGACCCAGGGGGAGGCCACCCCAAACATGTATGTGCCTCCGTGGCACACGGATGGGTTAGAAATGAGAGTGACCGAAGAAGCCGAGGGGCCAGCAGACGCAAGAGGGACCCTCAGACTCTTCTTTCTGTCTCCCTGAAAGCGGGAAATCGATCACTTCCGTGGAGGGTGCCCTCCCTGCATCTGGACTTAGGAAAACACCCTGATCACCCACTGAGAGCCTTCAGGCCCCGGAAGCCTAGAGAAACCAACCAACCTCGTGACTTCTTTCAGGGGCTTCCCCCCCTCCCCAAAACCCAAACTCCGTCTCGATTCTTCACGGACGGGTCACCCAAAACCAAAGGCTCTCAGCCCGGCCCCATTTCGCACAAAGGGCTGATTTCTTGTCCTAAAACGGAGAAAAGCTGCCTGCTTCGGGGACACATGAGTGCTTGAATGAAAGACAGTAGGTTCCCTGTCGCTCCTGCTCAACGATCCGTCTGGGGTCCATTTTTGGATCAGTCAAGCCCAGAGAACTCAAGATGTGTAGAGGGAGGGGACAACGTCCCCCTCCCTGAAACAGGACTATGTCTGCAACAAAGTTCCTCCCACTGGCCGTCCAGCTCCATTTTGGATGACTGAATCCTGGTTCACCTCATTTGGGTGTTTTGTTTTTGTTTCTGTTTTTGTTTTTGATTAATAGACTTTATTTCCTAGAGCAGTTTCAGGCTCACAGCAGAATTGAGCAGAAAATACAGAGAGTTCTCACATAGCCCTCCCCACCCACACATATATCCTCCACTCCCCTCAACATCTCTCATCGGTGTGGCCTATTTGGTAAAACTGATGATCCGACATGGACACGTTATTATCCATCAAAGTCCCATAGTTTACAGGACGGTTTCACTCTTGAGGTTGTACGTTCTATGGGTTTTGACAATGTACAATGACATGTAGCCACCACTATGGTATCCTACAGAATAATTTCATCGCCTTAAAAATCCCTCACGCTGCATCTGTTCATTCCTCCTTCCCTCCCTCTCCCCAAACCCCTGGATACCATGATCTTTTGATTGTTTCTAGAGCTTTGCCTTTTCCAGGATGTCATTTGGTTGGAATTGTACAGTTGGTAACAATTTTCAGACCGGTTTCTTTGATTTAGTAAGATGTCTTTTAAGTTTCTTCCATGTCTTTCACGGCTTGATAGCTAATTTCCTTGTCTTTCGTTCTTTTTTATTTATTTATTTTTTTAAAATGTTTTTACTGCACATATATTTTTAATTTACATATATGTACTGTTCATTGTTTCCAGGAAGGTTTAGAGCTTTAGCTTTTTAAACTTACATACTTATCAAAGGAATAAAGCCAACCACAAAAGAAGAATGAATTCAAAAAGATACACACACCCTGCTATTAACAGCAACATCATTTATGATTGCCAAGATACGGAAGCATCCTAAGTGCACATCAATATTTGAATAGATAAAGAAGAGGGGACACACACACACACACACACACACACACACACACACACACACATACACACACGTAATGGAATACAATTCACCATGAGAAAGAAGAGAAAGAAGGATATTTTGCCATTTGTGGCCCTTCCTTTCCTTTTTTTTTTTCCCCCTCCACTTTAAAAACCAGAATTTTATAACTGGGATAAACACTTCCATTGAGTCAAAAACAGTAAAATGCCAAAAAATAAACTTAATCGAGGAGGTTATCTATACTCCAGAATCTGAAATGACACAAAGAAATGGAAAGATGCCTTGTGCTCTTGCATTGGAAGAATCAATACTATCAACATGGCCACACTATCCAAAGCAATCCGCAGGTTCCATGCAACCCCTGTCAAAATACTCACGACATTCCTCACAGAACTAGAACAAACAATTTCAAAATTTTTAAGGAACAACGGAAGACCCTAAACAGGCAAAGCAATCTTTCGAAGGTCTCCTCTCCCTCCCCTCCCTCCCTCTCTCTCTCTCTCTCTTTCTCTCTCTCTCTCTCTCTCTCTCTCTCTCTCTCTCTCTCTCTCTCCCCCCCCCCTCTCTCCCCCTCTCTCTCTCTCCCTCTCTCCCCCCCTCCCTTTCTCTGTCATCTTTTTGGTCTCTTTCCTTAGGATTTGATGACTTGAGACCATCCTTTATCATTCCTTGTAAAGCCGGCTTGATGGTGCTGAAATCTTGTAGCTTTTGTTTATCTGTGAAGCTTTTGATTTCTCCCTCAAATCTGAACGAGAGCCTTGCTGAATAGAGTATTCTTACCTGTCAGTTTTCCCCTTTCATCACTTTAAGTATGTTGTGCCACCCACTTCTGGCCTGTAGAGTTTCTGCTGAAAAATCAGCTGATAACCTTACGGGAGTTCCCTTGTATGTTATTTGTTGCTTTTCTCTCGTTCATTTTAATATTTTCTCCTTATCCTTAATTTTGGTCAATTTGATGACGATGTGCCTCGGTGTGTTCCCGTATGGTACTCTCTGCACTTCCACCTCATTTGGTTATTTAAAGGATCTTCAGTCTGTTCAATTCATAGGAGAGAACTTCCACGTGTATTTCTTCTCAGTTTTATGAAACAAAGAAGGACCCAGGAAACTGGCAAAACATAAATGCTTTTCTATTGGGTTGAGCAAAGACAGGCCCTGGCCGGGGACGGGGGGGGGGGTGCTGGAGGGTCGGGGGGGCGGTGTAGAGAAGGATATAGATCATTGTTAGAGTGCCTGCTTAGCATGCATGATGCCCTGGGTTCAATCCCCAGAACCACCATTAAAATAAATAAATAACCTAATCAAACCCATCCCCCTCCTCCCCCCCCCCCAAAAAAAAGAAGGAGAAAAGAGTGAGAGACAGAGACAGAGACAGACCATCGGGAAAAGTAGCTGCACTAATACTTCCAAGAAACAGGACAACATAAAGATAATGGAAGAAATGCTGGATAGTGAACAGCCACGGGTGGTTGGCACAGACCCATAGCTTCTGGACTCGCTAAAAAAAAAAAAAAAAAAAAGAATATGAGAATCATATGGATCAGGAGATTGGGTCTGAATTTTGTGCCGTTTGACTTGTGCCAGTTACAAAGGTCATGCATAAGGAAGATGACTGGCTACTTTATTGTCTGAAATGAGACACTTGAAAGTGAAAGGAGGTGCTATACAATCGTGCCTGGACTGGGATTTTTCTAAGGGAGCCCAAATCCTTTACAATATATATCATGTTTTCAAAAATGAATATCATTCCTGGACAAGATTTAAGCAATTTTTTTCTGTGTTATCAGTAAACATTTTTAAAAAATCAGTAAGAAAGGAAGAGGGAGAGAGAGAAAGAGAGAGAACAGGAGTAACTATACGCGCGCGCGCGTGCGTGCATGCATGTGTGTATGTGTGTGTGTGTGTGTGTGTGTGTGTGCGCGCGGTGTGCGCGCACGTGTGTTGAGGTGGGGGCCTAAAAGAGGGTGAGGATTCTTTTCATCGAGGTCTGTTTGTACAGAATTCTCTCCTTCTCCGCTTTACACTGTGAAGGAAAAGCCCAGCTGGGCTAACAAGCTAAGTCGCAAATCTAAGTGTAACAAGTGTCGGATTACTGATCTGAGTTCTGCTGGGCTAACTCGTAAATCTAAATTAATAAGTGCCGGTTTGCTGATTCCCTGTTCATATTTTGCTAGCCAGCTGGATTTTCAAAGAGACATATCTGGCCTTGAAATGTTGGTTTGCTGCCTCACTGCCTCTACTTTCGTGATAATGATGTTGCTAAAGCTATTGCGTGCCTATTGGCCGAATACCCCAAGCTGGTACTTAACCCTATAAAACCTCATGTGCACGTCTTGGAGGTGCTCAAGGCTTAGGAGCAGAAGCCCCTCTGAGCCCGCCGGCGTAATAAATCTGAGTACTCCAACCCTCCGAGTGGTGCTTGTTTCTTGGCTGGCCTGTCATTTCCATAACAGCACCGTTGACAATAAGAACGTCACTCTCGTTCCGGCATAAAGAAGACATCTGGGGAGGGTGGGGTGGGGGGGTGGGGTGTAGATCTATGTTATGTCCTGATTCCAGGAAGGAAAGGGGCAAGAGTCGGCGTGCCCTTCTTTCTGGGGTATCTGTCTGTTCGCTTTTGGTGTTCTGCTGGTTTGGTTATTTCAGCTTTCTGTTTGGTTCCTTTCACAGATCCAGTGGCTCAAAACAGCATTCTGATTTTCTTTTCTCCTGGGGTTTGGTTTTTGATAGGTAGAGGGACAGGGCCCACGCAGGGGTGGGGGTGGGGGGGTCACTGTGCCGGAGAAAGGGAGGCGGCTGTGGTGAAATCATCGAGCAGAGGGGATTTCTACGAGAGGGACTCTCCGAAGTGAATGGGGTCCAAGGAGATCAGCAGGGTTTCTGTGTGCTCGTTTGGTTTTGTTCGTGCGTGTGTTTGTTTTTTCTGGACGAGGCCAAAGAACTCTTCAGGTGGAGGTGTGTGTCCAAAGGGTCTGACAGGATGGGAGGATGCGGGGCGAGTCAGTCCATGTGCCCAGAAAGAGAGAGAATCTGTCATAGCTGAGACTCAGGCCTTTTTCAGACCTCGGCCCAGAGAGCAGTTCGGCTCCGAGCATTCACGGAGAAGTTCGCCGCCACCTCAGTCCTGTCCCCCACCCCCGCCCTCCCCCACGCCTCAGCCCCCAGTGAAGGAGGAATCATGAAGTGGCCGCACTTAGGCTAAGCCAATTTTTGGCTTTATGCTTACTGCTTGCTTTTAGAACGATCAGCAAACTCGACTGACCAGACACCGCTCCCAGCTCCAGGCCCACTGTTAAAAACAGCTAAAGTTGTCGATTCTAACTGTTTGATTTGACCTTCCTCTGATCGTTCAACTTGACAATCATGTTTGGCGTCTGAGTCTTTCCCCAGGAAGGGAGTCACGGGAGGATAAGCTCAGGAGAACGACCAGCCCCCTCCCACCCCCCACCCCCCACCCCGAGTTCCTCCGTGGCGCTGGTGCCACCAGGTGAGTCTGACCAGATAAAGAAGGTCACGGGCTGATGACCTACTAGACCACCAGGAGGTCCCATGTTACCAGACACTCATCCAGATTTAGGAGGAAGTTTCATCAGAGACCCTTGTTGATCATGAGCACCTTTTGTGCTCCCGCCTGTTGTGATTCCCTTTCATGCTCCAACCTGTTCGTCCACAGAAGCATGAAACCCCAACCCCAAGACGGGTTCACAGTTTGGAGGGCACTAGCCTGCTGTGAGTCCCCTTTGCCCAGCAAAGCAATCAAGCTGCCTCTTTTCTTCTAAACTCTAAGACCCTGTCTCTGGGTTATTTGGCTCGTCAGGGACGGGGTGGGGGAGGGCGATCTTTCGGCAACACCCGCAGAAGTTTCCCTGAGTGGCAGGAACCAGCGTGGCCCTCAGGCCTCAGCCCCGCAGGCAGGCAGGCAGGCAGAGTTGGAGCGACCGTTGGTCCCGCCCCCGCCCGCGCACCACCACCCCCCGCCCCCGCCGCTGCTTCCGCCGCCGCCCCCGCCGCCGCTTCTGCCGCCGCCGCCGCCGCCGCCGCCGCCGCCGCCGCCGCCGCCTCCCAGGCCTTCTCCACCGATCGGTCCCAAATCGACTGACTGTCTCCTGGAAGCGGGGGCGGGGACGTCAGGAGGATCCATTCGGCAGGGCCTCGTTCAATCGCTTCATTCAAATGCAGAAAGCTCTGTGCTCAGGTCAGAGCCTTTGACTTGGCCTCCGGCTCCTCTCTGTTGAACGGCTTTTGTTCTTTGGTTTCAATTTCCCCACCCTTAGGCCACCCCGTCCCAACTGCACGGAGGGAGGCGGGAGGGAGGGGGAGAATCTCGCCTGGTCTCAGGCCAAAGGAGTCCCCTCCTTTTCCTAATCTGGGTAAACCCCACTACACCGTTTGAGAATCATGGAAGGGCATGGAAGCAGACCTCTGACTTGATAGATTCCTCTGGGATGGGAGACTTTAAAAAAACAAAATTCTTTTTCCCCTGCTTCCAGGGAGGCAGAAAGGAGGGCCAGAGTGTTCCTCTTGCCTCGGGCAGTTCTTTGTTTGTTTGTTTCTTTCTTTTGTTAAATCATTTTTTTTTTCCTTTTTTTCTTCCAGTTTTATTGAGACAGAGTTGACATACAGCAGTGTATACTTTTGGGGGGGGGCGGGGAGAGGAATTCGATTTTATGTATTTATTTTTGACCGGAGGTACTGGGGATTAAACCCAGGACCTTGTGCTTGCTTGCTAAGCACACACTCTACCACTGACCTATACCCTCCCCCTTGGCCAGTTGTGAAGTCCCTTTCATTCAGCATAGTCCATCGGGCACATTTTGGGGCAGCCTACTCTGGACCCCAACATTTCCCTATTCTGTAACTTCCCTGGAAGTTTTACACATTAAAAGCTGGGCTGTTGACTGTGCGTGTGCGTCCATGCGTGCGTGGGTGCGTGCGTGCGTCTGAGCGTGCATGCGTGCGTGTGGTGTGGGGGCAGGAGGGAGGGAATAGTTTCCTAGAGGGCCTGCGTTTCATGGACCCAGTTTCTTAGTTCTGAGAACAGGTCTGTTCAAGGAAACAGTTGTAGTATCTCGTCTCAGGAGGCGGTGGTGTCGATGGGCTTCTGAAGCTAGGCCTAGGGAGCAAGCAGTCAGGTATCGCCTAAGAGGCACTTGTGTGGAAAACCAAAGTACAGCACAAAGGTTAATCATTGGAGCAGATGAGAAACCAGATTCAGGGCCGGGAGTAGGGGGTCAGTCTGGTAGGAGATTTCCACACATCGGGGTCATCGAAACGGCTCGAGCAGTATGAAATGCCTCTGATGATGTCCTGGGGTGTTCGGCTCAACTCTCTGAGCGGCTCCTCCAAAAACAGGCCCTAGGATGGTTTCCACAGGAGCTGTTGTGGCCATTTCTCTGACGTTTACCTCCCGTTGCCCAGCTTCAGTCTGCAGGGCTTCAGGAGACGGAGCATTTTAGTACTCAATGATGCCAAGACAAAAGGGTGAGAGAAAATGGGAAACGTTCGTGGAGATGGTCCTAGGCAGATAGTGGAGGCAACTAGAAGACTTTCAGTCTCCGGGCCGGCTTTCAGGTTGAGACAAAAACCCTAAGGCAAGCGCTTGCTGCCACAGCACATCGACTAACACGGGAACCATCCAGAGAAGATCAGCACGGCCCCTGAACGTGGACGACACACACACATACGTGAAGCGTTCCGTAGCTTTAGTGATGTCAGTCACCCAGAGAAAGACAGATATCCTATGCCATCACTTCTAGATGGGATCTGAAAGTAAGTCAAGACACCCATCCATACATAAATAACTCCATTTTAAAAAGACTCCAAGGAACCTATTTACAAACCAGAAACAGACTGGACTCGCAGACATGGAAAAGAAACCGATGGTTAACACAGGGGACAGGGTAGGGTGGAGGAACGGGGGAGGGCAGAGGGATAAATCAGGAGTTTGGGATTAGCAGATATAAACCACCCTATACAAACTAGGTACACAAGTAGGTCCTACTGTCTAGCACAGGGAACTATGTTCAATAGCTTGTAATAACCTATCCTGAAAAAGTATACGTGTGTGTGTGTGTGTGTGTGTGTGTGTGTGTGTGTGAATAAGTGAATCACTATGCCGTACGTCATAAATGAACACAACATTGTAAGTCAACTATACTTCCATTGACAGAGAGTTCCTACAATAAACAGGCAGGCAGGCCAGGCAGGCAGGCAGGCAGGCAGGCAGGCAGGCAGACAGACACAGACACAGACACAGACACAGACACACACACACACACACACACACACACACACACACACACACACACACACACACACACACACACACGCCCCACAGACACAGGGGAACCCTAAGGAAAACGAGTAGCACTAGTATCTCTTATCCATGCATGTCTATCCCAGTTTAATGGAAACCTAAGTTTTTGCCTCCAAGTCAATGATGCTAATAACTCTGCTGCCAAGAATAGAAAAATCCTCACGGAGGATTTCTGAATCCCAGAAGGGTCAGGGAGGGAGAAAAAGAGAAAGGGTTCCATTCTGCTGACAGAGGTATGATAGTTACCATGTGGGTGTCCGCCTCTAAAAGGAAAGGAAGGGGAAAAAACAAAAGTTTATTTTCCCTTGTATCTGAAAAGAAAAAAATTTAAAACTCAATCCTCTTGGAGACAAGAAGTCGTACACACCTCATGTCACTGATTCTCCTCCTCCACCTCCTCCTCCTCCTTCCTCTACTTCTTCTTCTAGTCTATACCTCCCATGGATTCTGACGACCTTGCCTGATGATGGCGGGTGATGGGGGCAGAGATCGATCCTTCTGAGAAGTAAGTTGGCAAGCGCTTTAGTGAAGCCTCGTAGGATTTACCAGTGAAGCGAGTGCCTTCGTCCCTGGAGGCTGCGGAAAGTATGTCCCCAAGTCACATACGCATGTGTTTGTCTTTTGTTGTCGTTGTTGTTGTTGGTGGTGGTGGTGGTGGTGGTGGTGGTGGTGTGTGTGTGTTTGTTTGTTTGTTTATTTGTTTGTTTGTTTGTTTGTTTGTAGCAGTGTCCTGGCCATGCTGAGGGCATCAGGCTTGCAGCGGGGGAAGGAAGGCTTCAACCCCTTTGGAAGTCATACCTACCATCCCAAGAACGTCTGGATGACCCCTACTATGTGGCAGTTGAATGGGGGCCAGTTACTGGGGTTCAGCGGGTCCAGAGAGAGGAGGTCTGAGGCCTCTGGGGACAAAAAGTTTGTACGTATGTATGTATGTATGTATGGCCAGTTGACTGTTTTTGCGGTCCTATAGGAATCTTCCTGCCCCTGTCTATTGAACAATGGGAGTCATCTTCCAAGTGCCCTGACACCAGACACCACGGTGGGTGAAGGAATGCGGGTGGGGTGGGGGTGGGTGGGGGAGGTCATCCAGGGAGCTGGGAGAAACCGAGCACGTCCGTGGGTCGGTGGGTCGGCCTGTCGGATGGTCGCCATGCTGGGTTTCCCCTAACCCAGGCCATTTGCCGAATGGACAGAACAGACTGGGGCCACGTGTGCCACCCACCCTCTTTCCGGAGGCTGTGGTCCACTGTGTTTGCATGAAAGTCAGTGAAGGAGGCATCTCCTCGGGACTCGGTTCCGTCCCTTTCACGAGAGCCTCCACTTTGGATGACAGCCAGCCAGCCAGCCAGCCAGCCCTCGATGCCAGGGCAGTAGACGACTGCCAGGAATATCCCATCCTTTCTGGAACCCTGAGTGTACCCACCTGTACAGACACAAGGCTGAAGAATACATGACGTTCCTTCCTAGTTGACAGCACTCCCCATGTCACTGAAACAGTGTCCAGTACGCTGACGTCATCTCCTCCCTCTCCCACACCCCCGCACGCGCACAAACACGCGCGCGCGCGCGCGCACACACACACACACACTCTGTCTGTCTGTCTGTCTGTCTGTCTGTCTGTCTGTCTGTCTGTCTGTCTTCTAAGGATGGAGAAGAGTTTGCTGAGCTATTTCGGGTGCCCTCTCATCCTAGTTCCTATCTCCAAGTTGGTTCAAAGTCCAAAAGGCGGTCAAGCACTTAATCAGATAGGTCCCTCGTAAAGAATGCCTCCCACATCACGACGACAGGCTTCTTAGGCCAGCCGAGAAGCTCCTTCAGTTCTGCGCCCATCTTGGCTCTAAGTTGATATCAGTCTGTTACGGAAATGACAGGCCAGCCAAGAAACAAGCACCACTCTGAGGGTTGGAGTACTCAGATTTATTACGCCGGCGGGCTCAGAGGGGCTTCTGCTCCGAAGCTCTGAGCACCTCCAAGACGTGCACATGAGGTTTCATAGGGTTAATTACAAATATGGGTCTATTCGCCAATAAGACTCAAACAACAAAAAGCAAAGGATCAGTACACTGGAGCTTATCAATTTGGAACAGATCACGTTACTGACACTTGTTGAGCTTGGATTTACGAGTTAGCTTGTTAGCCCAGTAAACTGACACTAAACTTCAGATTTACGAGTTAGCCCAGCAGAACTTAGATCAGTAAACGGACACTTATCACACTTAGATTTGTGACTTTAGCTTGTTAGCCCAGCTGGGCTTTTCCTTTACAAGTCCTCCAGGATCCAAGAAAGCCACGTTGGAAAACAAGTGGTGATTCTGATGGGACAGGAGATCAGTCATTTGGGGGCGAAGGGTGGGGTAGGGAGACATACCAGCCTGTCTGTCTGTTTTCACCCAGTGTGGGAGCCGTCCCAAAGAGATAACTCGAGAAGAGAGAAACAGGGAGTTGACAAAGAACACGTGCAGTGTCGTGCCCTCCCCCCCCCACCCCAGGAGAAGGCCAAGCCAGAAGTCCCTCCGGATGGCGGGCTCCGGACTCCAGCTTCCAGGGGAAGCGATTTTTTTTTTCCTCCCCATTTCAGGCCCGGAAGAAGAGGGAGAGGCAGAGTGTCCTTCTCGGGCATCCGCTGTTTCTGAAGCACGCTTGTTGCCAAAAGATCGGCCCCCATCCCCGACGAGCCCAAGAATCCAGAGACAAGGTCTTGGAGCTTAGAAGCAAAGAGGCCATTTTATCACTCTGCCGGGCAAAGGGGATTCACAGCAGGCTAGCGTCTTCAAAACTGTGTACCCACCTTGGGGATGGAGTGGGTGGGGTGGTTCTAGAGCCATAGCTCAAACAATCGGGCATCGATCACCATCCACAGAATCGTTTTCTCATCAGAAGACTCAGAATGGTGTCACGATGCCTCCAGGTGACCCATTCTATAGAGGCTGGTGGTTAGATCTCGTTATCTCATAAGCACT
>NW_027413906.1:0-22500 GCF_048773025.1 Camelus bactrianus | reverse complement strand
CGGTCCTGGCAGGGCAGGGGAGGGCCGGCGGCGGCGACGAGGAGGGGCCGCTCGCGCGCAAGAGCGACGGCCGGCAGGGGTCGTGGGTGCGGGCGGGCACCAACCCAGGGAAGGGGAAAATCTCGAGACACGACCGGGCCGCCGGGGAAACCACCGCAGGATCCCACCACCCCCACACGTGGGGGCGGCCCCGCGACGCCCAGGACGCCGGCCGGCCTCAGCCAACCCTCGGCGGTTCCTCCCACACCCCGGCCCCGCCCGCCGCCGGGACTCGCGCGCAGCAGGCTAACCCCCCCAACTCCAGAGGGTAGCCCCTTCCACTCGCTCACTCGTCCGTCTGCGTCTCGTCTGTCCGTCCACCACCACCACCCAGCTTCGTCTGGCTCGCCCCCAGGCCTCGCGGCCCGGGGAAACGCTGCCGAGCGAGGCGGCCCGACCCGTGGCCCACGCACCGCCACCGGTGGCTGCGTCTCGGGACCGGAACAGGTGGGGTGGCTCCTCGCGGCGCGGAGACTGGGGGGGGGCCCAAGTCGGGGTGGACCGCCTTCCCCCTCCCCCCCACGGCACGCGCCGGGGAGGCCAAGCCCGCGCACACGCGCGCGCGCGCTCGCACGGCCCCGCGCCAGACGCCGGGCCCGGCCCGGCGGAACCCTCCCCCGACTCGGAGGGGGGAGGCGCGGGCCACAGCAGGCCAAGAACAGCACTCGGCCCCACCGCGGGGCCAGCGCAGCCCACACGCCAAAGCGACGGGGCCCTGCCCACACGCCGCGGCAGTCGCTCCCCGTGGAGAGTGACTGCACGCTCTGGATGGAGGAGCGGCGGCTGGGGGGTCCGGTGCCCCCAAGGCTCCCCTCTCAGATCGCTAGAGAAGGCTTTCTCACCGAGGGCGCATCGCCCCCCACCCAGCGTGCCCCGTTCAGGCCTACGGAAGCCCGCCGACGTGTACGCCAGCGCTCGGCTGGGCAGGAGGGGTCTGCGGTAAGGGTAAGCAGCGGGCCAAGAAGCGAGCGTTCGCGGTCGGGACCGGGGAGAGCCCGTGCGTGCCACCTCGCGAGGAGACGCACCCAAGACCGCGTGGGGACGGGACAGACGCCCGCCCCTCACCGGCACATCACCCGGCCCCACCACGATCGCTCCCACGCCCGGGCGCGAACCCCGCTGAGGGGGACCCACCCGGCGTGCGCCCGGCCACGTCAGTCCCCCCCCCCGGTACAGGGTGAGGACTGACGTTCAGGAGGCGGCCCCGGCCCCACCGAGGGTGGGGAGCGGACACGCCTCGCTTACCGTCTCGACCCCTCCCCCACGCCTCAAGAGAGGCGCTCGGGAGACACGACCACCGCAGGGGTTACCCGAGAGGACTCGCTGGGGACGGGAAGCGATGCCGCCGCTCGGCCTCGGGCACCTGAGGGACAACCTGGAGCGCTCCAGGGGCACCGCAGAGGACCAAGGCGAGACACGCTCACACCCCGACGAGGGGGTACGTGGCGTGGCGGCGGGGCAGCCCTCCCCCGCCGCGGGGGAGGGCCGCTCGCGAGACAGGACGCCGAGCAGGCGAGGAGGCGAGAGTGTCTGCCGCGTCGCAAGACCCCGGCCTCGCCGACACCACAAGGCACGGGAGACCGAGGTCGGGCCGGAGTCCGCACCCCTGCCTTCCCCCCGCCACCCACGGGCGGCAGAGGAGAGGCGAGGGGCCCGCAGGCAGAACGAGAAGAGAAGCCACGTTCGCCATGAACGTCCCCGTCCCTCGTCTGGCGCGGCTTAGGCCCGGCCCGGGGGAGCATGACTTCACCACATCGGTCAGGTGAGTGAATGAGTGAGTGAGTGAGCGAGCGAGCGAGCCATGTGGGGCAGGGAGGCCCCAGAGGGGAGGGCCCGGCGAGGACAACCACCAGAGGGGCCTGCTTCAGCCTCGCCAGGCGCCACCCACTCCTCAGTCCTCTCCGAGGAGAGCGGCCAACGACCCCAGGCGGGGAATGCCTGACACGCGGCACGGAGCCTACGGGGGTGGGGTCGCGCCGGCCACCACCGGGTGCCTGCGGCGGGGAGCGCACGGGGTAAAAGACCCACGCCGCCACCTCACCCCACCGCCCTCGGGCCACCAGAGACCGGAGGTGGCACCACGGGCCACGTCAGCTGGACGCACACACGAGAGCCGGCGCGCAGGCCCGGGCGGGCGGCTCAAGTGTCAGAAGCGGAGTCGGCTACCAGGCCAGGGCTCACGCAGAGAGAAGCCCAGAGCCTCGCACGCGTCCGGAGACCCAACACTCGGTGACAGACACCGAGGAAGACCGTGTCAGCACCTATCTGCTGGCAGAAAATGCCCAACACGACAGGAAAAATGACAGCGCCCAGAAACGGGGCGGGTCCACGATTTGCAAGGGGGGACCCCGGGACCTCGGTCCGGCCACCTGCCCCCAGCCCTACCCCCATAAATGGCAGCCCCGAAGCTCTCGGGGGCCATCTGATCGACCGGGGTGGGGGGGTTTGGTAGGGGGAGGGGAGAGGGGATGGGAGAGGGGAGGGGGATTAGGAGGAGGCTTAGGAGGAGGAGTGGGAATGGGAATGGGAATGGGAAGGGACGAGAGGGAGACGGGATCAGGCCGGGGACGCCCTGCCCTTTTCTCGCCCGCGTGGCCGGGGACTCGGGGAGATGCCACAGAGGCGCCTCCGACGAGAGGGCCCCCCACGAGGGACCGCTCCCGAGCACCGGGCCCCGGGCCCCGGGCCGGGGAAAGCCTGCCTCCCCCACATCCCTCGCAGGACGCCCCCGTGCCGGTCCCCGAGTCCGGATGAAGTCTCGGTCCCTCCAACGCCACCGGAACCCACGCGGGCAGGCTTACGGGCCGGGGGGCACCCCCTCCCAGGCCTCCCGCGCCAACAGGGGCCGGCCCAGCCACGTCTCCGGATCCATCGGGACTCAGAAAACATTTCATCCAAGGAGGCGCCTCCGACGACCGGGAACCCCAGCGCGCCCGTCCACGGCCTCACCGCACTGGGCCCGGGCCGCTCCTCGCCTCAGGAGCAGTCGTCCAAGGGACGCAGACGAGGGCCTGACCACCTAGCCGCCGGCGGCCCGGGCGCGGGACACTCTCTCCCTTTCCCCCGCGGCGGCAAGGCGCAGGCCGTGTCCGATCGGCTCGGGTCGGTCTCCGCGGCTGGAGGGGCACAGGCGGATGCTGGTCGACCAGGCCAGGCCACACGGCTTCCCCCGGCACACGAGATCCCGGGAGCGCGGCGACAGTCACCCCCTCATCATCCTGCGAGTCCAATCTGCGCCGAGAGCAGGACGCGCCCGCGGCTCAGCGCCACGGGGACTGTCACCGCCGGTGTCGCCAGCCTCCCCGAAGTCTGCCTCGGGCCCCGCCGCCGAGCCCCATCCCTTGCCGAGGTCGCCGACGCTCGGGAGAAGAGGGACGATCTCAGAGCGGCAGCCAGATGGCGCCCGACAACCGTCGCCAACGTCCCCGGAACCGATCCCGACCGCCGCCGGCCGCCCAAACGCCCGAGCTCGTCCCGGACTGAGGCGCCGGGCGGCCCCGTGGCGTCCGCCTCGGAGCCCGCTCACCCTCGTCACGGCACGGCACGGCACGACACGAGGCGACACGACGCGACGCGGCGCGACGCGACCCCGGCAACAGATCAGGGCGGGGAGGACGGAGGGAGCCGGGGTTTGGCAAGACACGGCCGGCCGGGCGGCTGCCGCGAAGGGGACGCGCTCCCCACGCGATTCCCCGGGCGGGGGAGATCACACGGACACGCCGGCGGGGCCGGGGCCCACGCCGCGGGTGGCCCAGAGCGACCAGGACGAGATCCCGGGTTCCCGGGTGGGAGGTTGGGAAGGGGAGGAGGGGAAGAGGGAGGGAAGGCGGGGGCTGGCAAACCGAAACCAGGCGAGCGCTCAGAGAACAACGCAGGAATCGGCTTTGGAGTCCGTCCTCTCGAATGCGGGAGGTCTTTCGAAAGCAGACAGGCAAAGCCCAGAAGCTAGAAAAGAAAGGATGAAGACCGCGAACCCCATCGAAGCGGAAAGAGAAATCGATCTCGGCACAGATCGCGACAAAGCCCAAAGACAACAAACGGGCGCGTGGGGAAAACGCACTCGCGGTCGGTCGTGAGAACACGGACGTCAGCACGGCTGACCACAACCGCAGGAAGGAGGAGGGAAAACAAAAAAATGCGGGCGGGGGTTCGGGGGGGCGAGTCGATAGCCACCCGCTCGGTAAATCGAGGTTCAGTGCATCTACACAGAGCAACACTGTGCATGCGCATCCGCGTGTCTGTGTGTGCGTGTGTGTGTCGGTGTGTGTGTTTGACACAGTCAACGTGGACAAGGAAACTGTAGCCCCATCCGAAAAAAAAAAAAAAAAGAAAGAAAAGAAAGAAAGGAAAGAAAGAAAGGAAAGAAAGGAAAAAGGAAGGAAGAAAGGAAGGAAGGAAGGAAGAAAGGAAGAAAGGAAGGAAGAAAGGAAGGAAGAAAGAAATGAAGAAAGGAAGAAAGAAAGGAAGAAAGGAAGAAAGGAAGGAAGGAAGGAAGGAAGGAAGGAAGGAAGGAAGGAAGGAAGAAAGAAAGAAAGAAAGAAAGAAAGAAAGAAAGAAAGAAAGAAAGAAAGAAAGAAAGGAAACATGAAAACAAACGACAAAACCCACCACCAAAGGGAAATCAAGTTGTAGAACTACTCTGGGGTTTAAAAACAAAAACAAAAACACCGTAGAAAAAGCACAACCGCAGCCCATCAGGGGTTCCTCTCCTCAACAGTCCAAGAACTCGGTCAACTCCACCTCCTAGAAGCCAGAAAACCAGGGATGAAACACGTGCAGGAGACCCAAACGGACGTTTTCAGTTTAAAAGGAAAAAAAAAAAATTATTTTTTTCCTCCCCCAAATGGGGGAGGGGGCGAGGGGGAGGATGGAGCGTAGAACTCAGCGGCAGAGTGCCTGCCCAGCACGCGCGAGGTCCAGGGTTCGATCTTCAGGACTTCCGTTCAAGTCAATAAGGAAGTCGGTAAGTCAGGCAATCACTAAGTCAGGCAACAAACCAGCAAAAGAAACGAATTACCTCCCCTCCCCGAATAAACAAACAACCACCGAAAGCAACAACAGCAGCAAGAACCAAAAAAAAAAAGGCCTAAATAAATAAATAAATGTAAGTAAGTAAATAAATAAATAAGTAAGTAAACAAACGAACACAATTTAAAAAAGGGGAAAACGCACACATTTCCGTTTCCAAGAGATATCCGGACAGGCCCAGAACCTGGAATCTCGACAGCAAGTTCCAAAAACAAGCAGAAAGTGCCTGCTCCTGACGGAACACGTGATAGAGACCACCGTTCGAGATGGGGCCTGGTGGGCGGGCTGGCAGGCGGACACAGAGCTCTCGACTCATACCTGACAGACTCCGCTCTCCGACGGAAGACAGAAGGCAACACGGAACAGGGGTTGGTGGTGGGGGCGAGGGGGAGAGGGCGAAACGGAGGTGGAGGAAAGCCATTAGGGAAAACAGGACAGAAGTCCCTCAAAACATTCCACAGAAAACTCCTGGAAGACCCGGCAGTTCCACTACGGGCCCGCGGATGGACGAATGGACAGTGCCACGTGGTCTGGAGAGACCTACACCTAGAGGGGATGATGTTAACTAAGTGACTTAAGTTCGAGAGGGATGTTGTCACTTCGAGGCAGAATCCCCAAGACAATACGCAGGAACACATGCAAGGAAGCTGAAACAGGCTCATGGATACCAAGAAGGAACAATGAGTGCAATGGGTGAGGGAGAGGAAAAAGTACAAGCTTCCAGTTAACTCCAATTAATAAATACACAAATTACGGGAGGTCATGGACAGCAGGGCGAGTAGAGTCAATCCATACTATTGTCATGACGCTGTCCGGTGACTGATCCGTAACCAGACTCATCACGGTGATCATCGTGGAACATGGAAGAATCCCGAATCGCTATGTTGGACACGTGAAAACGGACATCCCCTTGTCAGGTCAATTATGAGAGACAGTAGGAGAGAGAGAGACAGAGAGAGAGAGAGAGAGAGAGAGAGAGGGAAAATTCTCACTGTCTTACCGGAAAAAAAAAAAAAAAAAAAAAAAAAGAGTTCAGTGAGATAAAGAGTGGATGTAGGTGAGGGCAATAGGTGGAGGAGATGAAAACCACGACGGCGACACATGTGCGGCATCCCACACGGTGGCAGTGCAGTGTGATCCTATGCATGCTCAGCCGTCTCCTAGCCACCTCCAAGTTGACATCCAGGGTCATCCTTTTAGGTTTCGTGGCTGCACTTTCGTCTGTCTCGGGCAATACTCTCCCTTGATTTTCCATGGGGGAAGGGAGGTGGGGTGGCCGGGCGGGCCACACCACGACACACCGCGTCGCGCGTGACCTGGAAAACAGATACACACCCGCCCACCACCCACGGGCTCCGAAATCGGTCACTGGTCACGACGCACACTTCGTCGGTCCCTTACGGAGCGATGGCGGACCAAACAGGCAGCGGCCAACTTTGTCGTGCACACAATGACGGTTCGTCCCTCGTGGAAACAAACTGATGACGAGACAGCGTGGTCAGGGGGCGGGTGTCCTTTCAGGAAGACAGAGTCATTGAAAGTCCCGCACACGGGAACTGTGCCAAGGGAGATCTCCATCACCCTACCCAACCCTGATCCAAATTCTCGTTCGGGCAGCTAAGGGTCAAGGTCAAAGTTTCTTTCTTCCCGGGGCAGGGGTCCTTTTGGGCCTCGATGGTTGTTCAACTGGAGAGATCACCCTTGGGCTGCATATACACTTCGGGGTGGTCCACAGGGTTCCACGACAGTCCCGCCACCAGGCAGGTGGTTCCACCTGATGAAACCGGTCTGGTCTTTCGTTCCAGGAAGACAAAGGTCCGTGGCTGAAGCCAACGAGAAACCCAGGGTGTGAGTCCGGAGCGCCACCAGTCAGGAAGATGTCTAGGCGTCGGGCTCGAAGAGGCTCGGGTGGCCTGAAAAACGCATGCGGGTTCAGGTCCACTTTCTGAGTGGCCTCCACAGCAACGGGCAGGAGGAGGGTCTCGAGAGGGGACACGGCAGTGACCTCTCTCCAGCGGATGTCCAGCTGCTCAGCCCGGCTCGGCGGGGCTTCAGGGAAAGGGCGGCTTTGGTTCTCGAGGATGCCAAGTCCAAAGCGGGAGAACCATGGGCAACGGGAGTCGGAAGAGCGTTGGCCAACCATCGGAGAAAACTCGAAGCATGCGTGACGTGGCCCAGCGTATCAGTGGAAGGCGGGGCGGGGCGGGGAGGGGGAGGGTGGCGGGAAGCACGCAAAGATGATGACACAGAACCGCATTCTCATCTCTATCACGCTGTACGAGAGTTTCCACTGAGACATGCTCCCCTTCCCCTGGTCTCTCCAAGGACGCGCATTTCTACCAAAAAATCACCCCCATTCAGACTTGTCGGCTGGCCAGATCAGCATACTTCCACGAAATTCGGCCTGAAGAGGGACAGACGTCCACGAAGCATAGCCATCGCCCCTAGAGGCTCTCGGACACCCGCTCTGCTGGAACGTTTCCTAAGGACGGCAGACGAAGACGGTCTCCACATGCTTTCCAGGAGACGTTCCTCAGAACGAGACCGTGACTGTTCCGAAGCCCGAATCGGTCACAGCAATTGTTCACGAGGAAGTCACGGTGAACCATCTGGGACACCAGTCTTTCCCAACCGGTCCACGTAGGGACACGATTTGGTCCTAGCCAGAAACAGACACTTTCTCCTCACAGCATCCTTTTATTTTCATTTAAATTAATTTATTTTATTTTATTTTATTTTATTTTATTTTATTTTATTTTATTCTGTTTCATTTTGTTTTGTTGTATTGTATTGTATTGTATTGTATTGTATTGTATTGTATTGTATTGTATTGTATTGTATTGTATTGTATTGTATGTTTACATATGTACGTATGTAAGTAAGTATGTATGTATTCCGGTCTGTCTGTCTGTCTGTAGGTCCATCCATCCTCCGAAGGTATACCAGTCATGTCGGCCAACACACTGACAGATCTCGAGTCTTTTCTGTCAGAAAGATATTAAAGCACGTCCCCTTCGACTCATGGAGCCAGGAACGAACGCTTCCGTATCTCATCTTCTTTGGAAACGATCTAAACATTCCAGGGACGTTGCCAGATGCTTCAGTTGCAAGGGACCAAAAACTACGTGGAGGAGGCACCAATTTTTCAGAGATGGACCGCCTCCCCCACACACACACACACTACCCCCTCGGACTGCTTGGGGTGTGAACACTTCCTGAGACTTGAGACCGAGCCAACCATCGCTCCCAGACTCTTTTTTTTTTTTTTTTTTTTCCTGGCTGACACGTTTTATGACAGAGATAACCCACAGGAACTTAATGGATTCGGGGTAAACCTAGGGAGGCGAAAAGTTTCACCTCGAATGCTGCTCGTCACAATCAAGACATGGCTCTTTTCACGAGACCGATCCCTTGACATTTGCTTTTCTGGATGAAAGGATCTGTCCTAGATCATGTCAACCTGAAGGAAAACATTTGGGTTCCTTCCTGTTCGCATTCCCTGCCTGCATGTTCCCTTGAAAACCAGTTCCATAGAGCTCTTTCATGAATGAACTCTGGCAAGTGTATGTGGAGGAAGAAACATGCCAGGCCTACAAGCCGGGGACATACACAAGTGCCTACATGCATACATGCATACATGGGACCGGGCCCTTTCCAGATCCTTGGACGGCAGTACCATAGAAATGAGGATGGCTTCCACAAGACTCTCAGGCAAGCCAAGCTCTTTTGCGAAAGCGATAGCTTGTGCACAAAGGAGAAGGTGGCATGAGGGGAGAGGGAGGGGGAGTGCCAGCTCCCTGAGCAGCAGGGGCCATGCTTTTCTACCTAAAGGAAGGGCTTTGTCTCAGGATCACTGATCACTTCCATAAATCATCCGATATCTTGGATCGGCCGCAGGCGGCTCCAGGGTGAAGAGCCATCGCCCCAGGCTCTGTGGGGAATAGAGAAGACTTCCGTGAGGGGAAAGAAACGCATGAGAATTTTCTGCAAGAAAGCTCAGGAACAGATAATGTAAACACGGAGAGTTGAGCTTCCTGTCTCGTGACAACTAGGTCTACTGGGTCATGTCACAGAGAGCAAGCGAATCCTTTATTCCCCTGAGCCTTTTTCTTTTTCTTTCTCTATCTTTCTTTGTTCTTTGTTCCCTTTAGAGTGTGTGTGTGTGTGTGTGTGTGTGTGTGTCTGTGTGTGTGTGTGTGTCTGTGTGTGTCTCTGAAACTCAGGTACTGCCCTGTCTCATACAGACGAGACCAGCAGATCGACATGACCAGAGATTTTGTAGCTTTCATTTAAAAACTATAGGTCACTCACGAGTCGGGTAGGACGGGTGCTGTGTCCAGCGCAGCTCGGGACCGTGTCTGAGGACGGGCGACGCAAGAATTAAGAAACAAAGAGACCAAGTAAAGAGCGAAAATGGGACCAGGGGACTCAAGGTCTCGTGGATCTAGAGTGCCAAAAGCCTGGTCGACATCCTGTTTATTGGGAGTATACGGCTCAGGGAAAAAAAAAAAAGAAATGCGATCAAAGAGGTGGGGCTTTAGATATTTCATGCCAGAAGCACGAAGTTCTGCTTGCTGGCTAACTGATTCATTTCAGGCCTATCCCTTCCAGGAACAATCACCCTCCTCGGGGGATGCAAAATTTCTAAGTGTATCCTGTGATTGCCTCTGGGACATCTCGAGATAGCAAATATTTCCCCGGGGTTAAACCACATGCTTTCCTGCCAGAACCAAGTTCTGTTAATGGATGATCTGGCTTCCCATGACCGTCCATTGTTTTACCCTAAGGAAATATCTGCCATCTGTTGCGCCCTCACGGTCAATCTCAGGATTGCCCCTCACACAATTTCTTGAGCATCATACATGTTATAGGTCATCGACTGTGTAAAACATGAAAACAAAGCAGGCGTGTGCATTTTTAAGCAAGTAAGTGTGAATGTAAGATTTTACGCTCATGGAAATGCTGGTGCAGCTTGGTTTCTAGTTGCTGGTTCTCCAGCAGCTTGTTTCCCAACAGACGCGTAGGACACTAGAGAACCCACTCACTCAGAAAGAACCGATGGGACGGGTAAGGTTTTTCGGCTCGGAGGGTGAAAGCTTTTAAACTCTGTGTGGAAAAAAGACGTTTCAGGTGTATATTTCTCCTTAAGAAGGCTGCGAATTAGAGTTTCGACGAGGGAGACCACGCAGCAGTGTGTACGTTTAAAAAGGCCTCCGCGTGCCCCTCCCCACCCTTTTTTGTTTGTTTGTTTCTTCCATTCGGTTTCAGGTTCTACCTGATTCAGCCCCCTGGCCTCAGTCTCAGGCCACTGTGGGCTATGCAGACAGACGTTTCTGACGTTGTCGAGATGGACAAGATAAGGAGGGTTCCCCCCAGAGAACTGGGCCGCTGCTTCTATGAGATCAAAAAGCTGACCTACTCATCCAGTTCTATGTTTAGAAATTTGCTCCTTTCTGGGAAAGCGTAGAGCTCTGCGGTAGAGTGCGTGCTCAGCATGCACAAGGCCTTGGGCTCAGTCCCCAGTACCACCACTGAAAACGTATAATAAATCTAAATAATTAATTGAAACGTAGATAAAGACACCTAATGACCCGTCCCCCCTCCAAAAAGATAAAAACTTCTTGTTAAAAAATTTTTTTTTATTTTATTTTTTTATTTTTTTAGTTAAAAAGGCAGGAGGAGGACGAGGACGAGGACGAGGACGAGGACGAGGAGGACGAGGATGAGGAGGAGAAATTAGCTTCTTTCCAACAAGGAGATTTCCAGGTCAAATGGAGAGCCAAATATTTCTATGTTCTAAAACTTCAGCTTTCCACGTATCCTGGCGTCAAAACGTCGGCACGGGTAAAGATTGTTCATCATTCTGTGACTATGCACTTCCTGCATTTTGGAGTGTTCATCTGTCCTTTCTCTTAGGAATAGATGATCATCAGAAATAGCAGTTCTGTTGATTAAACCCCCTTTTAACATATCGTTGTTTCCTGGTCACTAAAGTTACCTAATAATCACTTCACAGTCTATGGAAGTCAAATCATTGTGCTGTACACCTGAAACTGATAGAGGGCTGTATGTCAAACCTATGTCAATAAAACTGAAAAAAGAAAAGAAGAAGAAGAAAAGAAAAGTCTGCTTGCTCGGGGCATCCGGTAAAGGCCCTCTTTCTGAGCGCACAAGTCAACCTCGGGCCGATTCACCCTGTCCCTGAAGAAGGGCAAAAATCCTCCACTCTATCTCCCGTTAGGTCCTGGACACTAGCCAGAGTTCCTCCTCCCTCAACCCCCACCCCGTTCCTGCGTCACACTGTGTGGGCTCAGGCACACAACCTATCGCTTTCCTTTAGCGTGTGGAATGAATATCGCCCGAAGGGAATTTCCTTTGTTGTCGTTTAAATAAACTGACGTGTTAATAAGTGCTCTGGAGGGACACATTCCCTTTGACCTGATCAGCCATAGTGACATCCCATGACCCAGGAGTGTACAATATCATGGATTGGAAAGGATCTTAGAATTCAGAAATCATGGTGACGTGGGTCTGATGACCTAGCTGGCTCCATACAAACCAAGAGATGAAGGTGCCCAACATTTTCACTCGATGCTGCCTAAGTTCTTGACAGTCACTTTAAAAAAGGAAAAGGAAAATTTGCATGGCACGCTTAGTTTTGAGAATGCTATCTGACTGCATGGTGGAACGCAAGGAAAAGCCGTGACGCTCGCCCACGGTATCGAGAGAAACGCAGAACCGTGTTTCTGGTAGCTTTCTTCACCGCTGCGCAAAGGCGGGAGCGACCGCTACCTCACGCAGAGGAGGAGAGGACGGGTTTCTCGGCCCCGTCACGCAATGCCAGGCAGAAGAAGCCTTCTCCGATGAGACAGAAGCGTGTCAAAGCGCATCCCTGCGTCGAAGGCTTCGGTTTCCCGGGGAAGGGGGTCGAGCCGAGGGACCCAGGCCCCCACGTCAGTCAGTCTTTCACTGGATTCACTGGCCTCGCTGTTACTCCTCAGCGATGGCCCCTCAGATTGCTCTCGTGTGTCTTTACCTTCTGGCTTTAGGAAGGACTTTAAACTTCGGCTGAGGGGCGGGACACCCAGAAGGGTTCTTTCAGTTCACCCCATCTTAGGTATTGCCATATCCAACACGTTGGTTTTCATCCCATCGTGGACCTACCTACCGGAGAGTTTCGCTGCTTAAAAGTCCCCTGTGCTCCACCTATTCATCAACAACCCCCCGCCACAACACACACACACACACACCCACACCCACACCCACACCCACACCCACACACCCACACACACACACACCCACACAGACAACCTTCACCACCACCACCCCCGACCCCACTCATCTTTTCACCCTCTCTGGGGCTTTTGCCCTTTTGAGAATGAATGTCATCTAGAGCCGGTACCCTACAGGATGCCACCTTTTCAGATTGGCTTCTTTCAGGGAGTCAGGGGCACGCAGAATCGGCCCCGCCTGTCTCCCACAGGTCTCTCGGCTCCACGGGTCCCTGGTTTCCTTTTTAGAGCCAAATCACATGCTGTGGCACGGACCTAGCCCGGGCGACGTGTCCCTTCACCTCTTGAAGGACGCGTCTGTCCCGGTCGCCTCCACGGTTCCGGCAGTGATGAAGCAAGCCCCTCCACACCCCCACCCCCACCCCGCCCACCGTCCAGGTCCGTCCGCGTTCAGGTTTCCGCGTGGACGGAGCCCCGAGGGCTAGGCCTCAGGGTGAGAGTGGTATGGCGGGTGGCAGGTGGCGCACTGAAGGGTCCCAAATCCGGAGGATGCCGGCAAGGAAGGTCGCCAGGTCAAAACCTTCCTTCCCTCCCTCCGTCTCCTTAGGGTGGATGGCTGGGCCCGTGAATTCAGAGAGGACACGAGACACATGCTGTGAGCCGAGATTTCCAAGCCAGGAGACCTGGTGGAGGGTAAAGAAACGAGTTGATTGGGGGGACGGGGGCGATGGGGGGGGCTCTTAGGACTGCAGCCCAGGAGACACAGATGCAAGAAAGAAGCACTGGAAGTGTGTGTCATCAGACTACCCCACGGGGCAAGTGGAGAAGGGGAAACGAAAGAAAACACACCACAAGAGCAAGGCGGGAACTTTGAAACGACCAGGCTGCGGCTAGCAGCTGCTGGCAGATTTGTTTTTGAAACCGGTTGGTGGTGCCCTTGAGCTTGATACAGTTCTGACCACTCATGCCCCCCCTCCCCCCATTGATGCCGGTGTCGGGACCCAGGAGAGGCCACCCCAAACATGTATGTGCCTCCGTGGCACACGGATGGGTTAGAAATGAGAGTGACCGAAGAAGCCGAGGGGCCAGCAGACGCAAGAGGGACCCTCAGACTCTTCTTTCTGTCTCCCTGAAAGCGGGAAATCGATCACTTCCGTGGAGGGTGCCCTCCCTGCATCTGGACTTAGGAAAACACCCTGATCACCCACTGAGAGCCTTCAGGCCCCGGAAGCCTAGAGAAACCAACCAACCTCGTGACTTCTTTCAGGGGCTTCCCCCCCTCCCCAAAACCCAAACTCCGTCTCGATTCTTCACGGACGGGTCACCCAAAACCAAAGGCTCTCAGCCCGGCCCATTTCGCACAAAGGGCTGATTTCTTGTCCTAAAACGGAGAAAAGCTGCCTGCTTCGGGGACACATGAGTGCTTGAATGAAAGACAGTAGGTTCCCTGTCGCTCCTGCTCAACGATCCGTCTGGGGTCCATTTTTGGATCAGTCCAGCCCAGAGAACTCAAGATGTGTAGAGGGAGGGGACAACGTCCCCCTCCCTGAAACAGGACTATGTCTGCAACAAAGTTCCTCCCACTGGCCGTCCAGCTCCATTTTGGATGACTGAATCCTGGTTCACCTCATTTGGGTGTTTTGTTTTTGTTTCTGTTTCTGTTTTTGTTTTTGTTTTTGATTAATAGACTTTATTTCCTAGAGCAGTTTCAGGCTCACAGCAGAATTGAGCAGAAAATACAGAGAGTTCTCACATAGCCCTCCCCACCCACACATATATCCTCCACTCCCCTCAACATCTCTCATCAGTGTGGCCTATTTGGTAAAACTGATGATCCGACATGGACACGTTATTATCCATCAAAGTCCATAGTTTACAGGACGGTTCACTCTTGAGGTTGTACGTTCTATGGGTTTTGACAAATGTACAATGACATGCAGCCACCACTATGGTATCCTACAGAATAATTTCATCGCCTTAAAAATCCCTCACGCTGCATCTGTTCATTCCTCCTTCCCTCCCTCTCCCCAAACCCCTGGATACCATGATCTTTTGATTGTTTCTAGAGCTTTGCCTTTTCCAGGATGTCATTTGGTTGGAATTGTACAGTTGGTAACAATTTTCAGACCGGTTTCTTTGATTTAGTAAGATGTCTTTTAAGTTTCTTCCATGTCTTTCACGGCTTGATAGCTAATTTCCTTGTCTTTCGTTCTTTTTTATTTATTTATTTTTTTAAAATGTTTTTACTGCACATATATTTTTAATTTACATATATGTACTGTTCATTGTTTCCAGGAAGGTTTAGAGCTTTAGCTTTTTAAACTTACATACTTATCAAAGGAATAAAGCCAACCACAAAAGAAGAATGAATTCAAAAAGATACACACACCCTGCTATTAGCAGCAACATCATTTATGATTGCCAAGATACGGAAGCATCCTAAGTGCACATCAATATTTGAATAGATAAAGAAGAGGGGACACACACACACACACACACACACACACACACACACACACACACACACATACACACACGTAATGGAATACAATTCACCCATGAGAAAGAAGGATATTTTGCCATTTGTGGCCCTTCCTTTCCTTTTTTTTTTTCCCCCCTCCACTTTAAAAACCAGAATTTTATAACTGGGATAAACACTTCCATTGAGTCAAAAACAGTAAAATGCCTAGAAATAAACTTAATCGAGGAGGTTATCTATACTCCAGAATCTGAAATGACACAAAGAAATGGAAAGATGCCTTGTGCTCTTGCATTGGAAGAATCAATACTATCAACATGGCCACACTATCCAAAGCAAACCGCAGGTTCCATGCAACCCCTGTCAAAATACTCACGACATTCCTCACAGAACTAGAACAAACAATTTCAAAATTTTTAAGGAACAACGGAAGACCCTAAACAGGCAAAGCAATCTTTCGAAGGTCTCCTCTCCCTCCCTCCCTCCCTCCCTCTCTCTCTCTCTCTCTTTCTCTCTCTCTCTCTCTCTCTCTCTCTCTCTCTCCCTCCCCCCCTCTCTCCCCCTCTCTCTCTCCCTCTCTCCCCCCCTCCCTTTCTCTGTCATCTTTTTGTTCTCTTTTCTTAGGATTTGATGACTTGAGACCATCCTTTATCATTCCTTGTAAAGCCGGCTTGATGGTGCTGAAATCTTGTAGCTTTTGTTTATCTGTGAAGCTTTTGATTTCTCCCTCAAATCTGAACGAGAGCCTTGCTGAATAGAGTATTCTTACCTGTCAGTTTTTCCCTTTCATCACTTTAAGTATGTTGTGCCACCCACTTCTGGCCTGTAGAGTTTCTGCTGAAAAATCAGCTGATAACCTTACGGGAGTTCCCTTGTATGTTATTTGTTGCTTTTCTCTCGTTCATTTTAATATTTTCTCCTTATCCTTAATTTTGGTCAATTTGATGACGATGTGCCTCGGTGTGTTCCCGTATGGTACTCTCTGCACTTCCACCTCATTTGGTTATTTAAAGGATCTTCAGTCTGTTCAATTCATAGGAGAGAACTTCCACGTGTATTTCTTCTCAGTTTTATGAAACAAAGAAGGACCCAGGAAACTGGCAAAACATAAATGCTTTTCTATTGGGTTGAGCAAAGACAGGCCCTGGCCGGGGACGGGGGGGGGTGCTGGAGGGTCGGGGGGGCGGTGTAGAGAAGGATATAGATCATTGTTAGGGTGCCTGCTTAGCATGCATGATGCCCTGGGTTCAATCCCCAGAACCACCATTAAAATAAATAAATAACCTAATCAAACCCATCCCCCTCCTCCCCCCCCCAAAAAAAAGAAGGAGAAAAGAGTGAGAGACAGAGACAGAGACAGACCATCGGGAAAAGTAGCTGCACTAATACTTCCAAGAAACAGGACAACATAAAGATAATGGAAGAAATGCTGGATAGTGAACAGCCACGGGTGGTTGGCACAGACCCATAGCTTCTGGACTCGCTAAAAAAAAAAAAAAAAAAAAAGAATATGAGAATCATATGGATCAGGAGATTGGGTCTGAATTTTGTGCCGTTTGACTTGTGCCAGTTACAAAGGTCATGCACAAGGAAGATGACTGGCTACTTTATTGTCTGAAATGAGACACTTGAAAGTGAAAGGAGGTGCTATACAATCGTGCCTGGACTGGGATTTTTCTAAGGGAGCCCAAATCCTTTACAATATATATCATGTTTTCAAAAATGAATATCATTCCTGGACAACATTTAAGCAATTATTTTCTGTGTTATCAGTAAACATTTTTAAAAAATCAGTAAGAAAGGAAGAGGGAGAGAGAAAGAGAGAGAACAGGAGTAACTATACGCGCGCGTGCGTGCATGCATGTGTGTGTGTGTGTGTGTGTGTGTGCGCGCGTGTGCGCGCACGTGTGTTGAGGTGGGGGCCTAAAAGAGGGTGAGGATTCTTTTCATCGAGGTCTGTTTGTACAGAATTCTCTCCTTCTCCGCTTTACACTGTGAAGGAAAAGCCCAGCTGGGATAACAAGCTAAGTCGCAAATCTAAGTGTAACAAGTGTCGGATTACTGATCTGAGTTCTGCTGGGCTAACTCGTAAATCTAAATTAATAAGTGCCGGTTTGCTGATTCCCTGTTCATATTTTGCTAGCCAGCTGGATTTTCAAAGAGACATATCTGGCCTTGAAATGTTGGTTTGCTGCCTCACTGCCTCTACTTTCGTGATAATGATGTTGCTAAAGCTATTGCGTGCCTATTGGCCGAATACCCCAAGCTGGTACTTAACCCTATAAAACCTCACGTGCACGTCTTGGAGGTGCTCAAGGCTTAGGAGCAGAAGCCCCTCTGAGCCCGCCGGCGTAATAAATCTGAGTACTCCAACCCTCCGAGTGGTGCTTGTTTCTTGGCCGGCCTGTCATTTCCATAACAGCACCGTTGACAATAAGAACGTCACTCTCGTTCCGGCATAAAGAAGACATCTGGGGAGGGTGGGGTGGGGGGTGGGGTGTAGATCTATGTTATGTCCTGATTCCAGGAAGGAAAGGGGCAAGGGTCGGCGTGCCCTTCTTTCTGGGGTATCTGTCTGTTCGCTTTTGGTGTTCGGCTGGTTTGGTTATTTCAGCTTTCTGTTTGGTTCCTTTCACAGATCCAGTGGCTCAAAACAGCATTCTGATTTTCTTTTCTCCTGGGGTTTGGTTTTTGATAGGTAGAGGGACAGGGCCCACGCAGGGGTGGGGGTGGGGGGTCACTGTGCCGGAGAAAGGGAGGCGGCTGTGGTGAAATCATCGAGCAGAGGGGATTTCTACGAGAGGGACTCTCCGAAGTGAATGGGGTCCAAGGAGATCAGCAGGGTTTCTGTGTGCTCGTTTGGTTTTGTTCGTGCGTGTGTTTGTTTTTTCTGGACGAGGCCAAAGAACTCTTCAGGTGGAGGTGTGTGTCCAAAGGGTCTGACAGGATGGGAGGATGCGGGGCGAGTCAGTCCATGTGCCCAGAAAGAGAGAGAATCTGACATAGCTGAGACTCAGGCCTTTTTCAGACCTAGGCCCAGAGAGCAGTTCGGCTCCGAGCATTCACGGAGAAGTTCGCCGCCACCTCAGTCCTGTCCCCCACCCCCGCCCTCCCCCACGCCTCAGCCCCCAGTGAAGGAGGAATCATGAAGTGGCCGCACTTAGGCTAAGCCAATTTTTGGCTTTATGCTTACTGCTTGCTTTTAGAACCATCAGCAAACTCGACTGACCAGACACCGCTCCCAGCTCCAGGCCCACTGTTAAAAACAGCTAAAGTTGTCGATTCTAACTGTTTGATTTGACCTTCCTCTGATCGTTCAACTTGACAATCATGTTTGGCGTCTGAGTCTTTCCCCAGGAAGGGAGTCACGGGAGGATAAGCTCAGGAGAACGACCAGCCCCCTCCCACCCCCCACCCCCCACCCCGAGTTCCTCCGTGGCGCTGGTGCCGCCGGGTGAGTCTGACCAGATAAAGAAGGTCACGGGCTGATGACCTACTAGACCACCAGGAGGTCCCATGTTATCAGACACTCATCCAGATTTAGGAGGAAGTTTCATCAGAGACCCTTGTTGATCATGAGCACCTTTTGTGCTCCCGCCTGTTGTGATTCCCTTTCATGCTCCAACCTGTTCGTCCACAGAAGCATGAAACCCCAACCCCAAGACGGGTTCACAGTTTGGAGGGCACTAGCCTGCTGTGAGTCCCCTTTGCCCAGCAAAGCAATCAAGCTGCCTCTTTTCTTCTAAACTCTAAGACCCTGTCTCTGGGTTATTTGGCTCGTCAGGGACGGGGTGGGGGAGGGCGATCTTTCGGCAACACCTGCAGAAGTTTCCCTGAGTGGCAGGAACCAGCGTGGCCCTCAGGCCTCAGCCCCGCAGGCAGGCAGGCAGGCAGGCAGGCAGGCAGGCAGGCAGGCAGGCAGGCAGGCAGACAGGCAGGCAGGCAGAGTTGGAGCGACCGTTGGTCCCGCCCCCGCCCGCGCTCCACCCCCCCCCGCCCCCGCCGCTGCTTCCGCCGCCGCCGCCGCCACCGCCGCCGCCGCCGCCTCCCAGGCCTTCTCCACCGATCGGTCCCAAATCGACTGACTGTCTCCTGGAAGCGGGGGCGGGGACGTCAGGAGGATCCATTCGGCAGGGCCTCGTTCAATCGCTTCATTCAAATGCAGAAAGCTCTGTGCTCAGGTCAGAGCCTTTGACTTGGCCTCCGGCTCCTCTCTGTTGAACGGCTTTTGTTCTTTGGTTTCAATTTCCCCACCCTTAGGCCACCCCGTCCCAACTGCACGGAGGGAGGCGGGAGGGAGGGGGAGAATCTCGCCTGGTCTCAGGCCAAAGGAGTCCCCTCCTTTTCCTAATCTGGGTAAACCCCACTACACCGTTTGAGAATCATGGAAGGGCATGGAAGCAGACCTCTGACTTGATAGATTCCTCTGGGATGGGAGACTTTAAAAAAACAAAATTCTTTTTCCCCTGCTTCCAGGGAGGCAGAAAGGAGGGCCAGAGTGTTCCTCTTGCCTCGGGCAGTTCTTTGTTTGTTTCTTTCTTTCTTTTGTTAAATCTTTTTTTTTTTTTCCTTTTTTTCTTCCAGTTTTATTGAGACAGAGTTGACATACAGCAGTGTATACTTTGGGGGGGGGGCGGGGAGAGGAATTCGATTTTATGTATTTATTTTTGACCGGAGGTACTGGGGATTAAACCCAGGACCTTGTGCTTGCTTGCTAAGCACACACTCTACCACTGACCTATACCCTCCCCCTTGGCCAGTTGTGAAGTCCCTTTCATTCAGCATAGTCCATCGGGCACATTTTGGGGCAGCCTACTCTGGACCCCAACATTTCCCTATTCTGTAACTTCCCTGGAAGTTTTACACATTAAAAGCTGGGCTGTTGACTGTGCATGTGCGTCCATGCGTGCGTGCGTGCGTGCGCGTGGTGTGGGGGCAGGAGGGAGGGAATAGTTTCCTAGAGGGCCTGCGTTTCATGGACCCAGTTTCTTAGTTCTGAGAACAGGTCTGTTCAAGGAAACAGTTGTAGTATCTCGTCTCAGGAGGCGGTGGTGTCGATGGGCTTCTGAAGCTAGGCCTAGGGAGCAAGCAGTCAGGTATCGCCTAAGAGGCACTTGTGTGGAAAACCAAAGTACAGCAAAAAGGTTAATCATTGGAGCAGATGAGAAACCAGATTCAGGGCCGGGAGTAGGGGGTCAGTCTGGTAGGAGATTTCCACACATCGGGGTCATCGAAACGGCTCGAGCAGTTTGAAATGCCTCTGATGATGTCCTGGGGTGTTCGGCTCAACTCTCTGAGCGGCTCCTCCAAAAACAGGCCCTAGGATGGTTTCCACAGGAGCTGTTGTGGCCATTTCTCTGACGTTTACCTCCCGTTGTCCAGCTTCAGTCTGCAGGGCTTCAGGAGACGGAGCATTTTAGTACTCAATGATGCCAAGACAAAAGGGTGAGAGAAAATGGGAAACGTTCGTGGAGATGGTCCTAGGCAGATAGTGGAGGCAACTAGAAGACCTTCAGTCTCCGGGCCGGCTTTCAGGTTGAGACAAAAACCCTAAGGCAAGCGCTTGCTGCCACAGCACATCGACTAACACGGGAACCATCCAGTGAAGATCAGCACGGCCCCTGAACGTGGACGACACACGCACATACGTGAAGCGTTCCGTAGCTTTAGTGATGTCAGTCACCCAGAGGAAGACAGATATCCTATGCCATCACTTCTAGGTGGGATCTGAAAGTAAGTCAAGACACCCATCCATACATAAATAACTCCATTTTAAAAAGACTCCAAGGAACCTATTTACAAACCAGAAACAGACTGGACTCGCAGACATGGAAAAGAAACCGATGGTTAACACAGGGGACAGGGTAGGGTGGAGGAACGGGGGAGGGCAGAGGGATAAATCAGGAGTTTGGGATTAGCAGATATAAACCACCCTATACAAACTAGGTACACAAGTAGGTCCTACTGTCTAGCACAGGGAACTATGTTCAATAGCTTGTAATAACCTATCCTGAAAAAGTATACGTGTGTGTGTGTGTGTGTGTGTGTGTGTGTGTGTGTGTGTGTGTGAATAAGTGAATCACTATGCCGTACGTCATAAATGAACACAACATTGTAAGTCAACTATACTTCCATTGACAGAGAGTTCCTACAATAAACAGGCAGGCAGGCAGGCAGGCAGGCAGGCAGGCAGGCAGGCAGACAGACACAGACACAGACACACAGACACACAGACACACAGACACACACACACACACACACACACACACACACACACACACACACACACACACACACACCCCCCACAGACACAGGGGAACCCTAAGGAAAACGAGTAGCACTAGTATCTCTTATCCATGCATGTCTATCCCAGTTTAATGGAAACCTAAGTTTTTGCCTGCAAGTCAATGATGCTAATAACTCTGCTGCCAAGAATAGAAAAATCCTCACGGAGGATTTCTGAATCCCAGAAGGGTCAGGGAGGGAGAAAAAGAGAAAGGATTCCATTCTGCTGACAGAGGTATGATAGTTACCATGTGGGTGTCCGCCTCTAAAAGGGAAGGAAGGGGAAAAAACAGAAGTTTATTTTCCCTTGTATCTGAAAAGAAAAAAATTTAAAACTCAATCCTCTTGGAGACAAGAAGTCGTACACACCTCATGTCACTGATTCTCCTCCTCCACCTCCTCCTCCTCCTTCCTCTACTTCTTCTTCTAGTCTATATCTCCCATGGATTCTGACGACCTTGCCTGATGATGGCGGGTGATGGGGGCAGAGATCGATCTTTCTGAGAAGTAAGTTGGCAAGCGCTTTAGTGAAGCCTCGTAGGATTTACCCAGCGAAGCGAGTGCCTTCGTCCCTGGAGGCTGCGGAAAGTATGTCCCCAAGTCACATACGCATGTGTTTGTCTTTTGTTGTCGTTGTTGTTGTTGTTGTTGTTGGTGGTGGTGGTGGTGGTGGTGGTGTGTGTGTGTGTGTTTGTTTGTTTGTTTGTTTATTTGTTTGTTTGTTTGTTTGTTTGTTTGTAGCAGTGTCCTGGCCATGCTGATGGCATCAGGCTTGCAGCGGGGGAAGGAAGGCTTCAACCCCTTTGGAAGTCATACCTACCATCCCAAGAACGTCTGGATGACCCCTACTATGTGGCAGTTGAATGGGGGCCAGTTACTGGGGTTCAGCGTGTCCAGAGAGAGGAGGTCTGAGGCCTCTTGGGGACAAAAAGTTTGTATGTATGTATGTATGTATGTATGGCCAGTTGACTGTTTTTGCGGTCCTATAGGAATCTTCCTGCCCCTGTCTATTGAACAATGGGAGTCATCTTCCAAGTGCCCTGACACCAGACACCACGGTGGGTGAAGGAATGCGGGTGGGGTGGGGGTGGGTGGGGGAGGTCATCCAGGAAGCTGGGAGAAACCGAGAACGTCCGTGGGTCGGTGGGTCGGCCTGTCGGATGGTCGCCATGCTGGGTTTCCCTAACCCAGGCCATTTGCCGAATGGACAGAACAGACTGGGGCCACGTGTGCCACCCACCCTCTTTCCGGAGGCTGTGGTCCACTGTGTTTGCATGAAAGTCAGTGAAGGAGGCATCTCCTCGGGACTCGGTTCCGTCCCTTTCACGAGAGCCTCCACTTTGGATGACAGCCAGCCAGCCAGCCAGCCAGCCCTCGATGCCAGGCCAGGAGACGACTGCCATGAAGTTCCCTTCCTAGTCTGACCCTGCATCCCCC
>NW_027413905.1:37500-41270 GCF_048773025.1 Camelus bactrianus | reverse complement strand
AGATGAAGGGAGTCCTTCTGCCACCGCCCACGGCCCCGCCCACCAGCACCGCTTGTGTTTGTCAGGGATTCCAAGCCAAAGCACGTGGAGGAGCGGGAGAGCTTCCTGGCAGCCCAAGGAGGAGGAAAGTCCGGCAGCATGAGAGAGGTGGTTGGCACGGGGAAGCTGGAGGCCGGCTGACGAGAAGATGGGTGAGGGGGCAGGGAGGAGGGTTTCCCAAGTTGGAGAGCCAAGACGAGGGAGGGGAGCTGTCGGTGGCTGCGTTCTGACCCCGACCCCAACCCTGACTGGAGCGGATCCCTGAAAGGAGGCGGTTCGGGCTCTCTGGCCGAGAACGCCCCTCTCTTCCTCTTTGTGCAGAAACACCTTCCGCAGACCGAGAAAGTCCATCCCGAGACCCTCGTCGGAAGAGTCCTTTCCAGACCCATCACGATCCTCCTGGGCCAAGGGGTCCAGGGGATGGGGCGGGGCCTCCATTCGATCCGTCTTCCGTCCGTCCGTCCATCCACAAGATCTTGAACATCCATGTAGGATTCTGGATGGTAGCAGTTTTCCAGGATCCTCCAAATCCTTGTAAGTCCTCTCCTGGCAGATTCGACCCCTAGGTCGTACCGCGCAGCACAGGGCACTAGATTCAGTCCCTCGGGACGAGGGTTCCTGAAAAAGACCAGGAAAAAGAAGAACAGAATCACTATGGTGTGCACCAGCCAGAAACCAGCACCACCTTGTCACTCTAACAGACTTGCAAAAGGCGGGGTAGGGAGAGAAAGTCATAGGATGGCTACCATCCCTCCCACCCCCACCCCACACGCCAAGCCCCAGACCATCGTCATCCCTGCTCCCCCTCCCCTCCCCTTTCCTCTCCCTTCCCCCTCCCCCTCCCCCTCCCCTCCATCGACGCCCGCCTCCCGCTTGTACCCCACTCCTCTGAACCCAGCACCACCCACCCCAGCCTGGACGGGCTCGGCTCAGATCGGCTCGGCTCGGCTCGGCTCGGCCCGGCCCGGCCCGGCCCGGCCCGGCCGTCCGGTCGACTTCTTCGCAGGGTCTAAAATAGCGCCCGGCCGACAGGCAGGTGGCACATGGCACATGGCAGGGGAGCGAGCGGGACGGTTCGGGATCTCTGGGTGGCAGGGACACGCGGCCGGACAACCAGGAGCACGGACGGCCTGGCGTGCGTTTCTCCGCTCGGGGGGGCCTCGACCAGAGACCGTGGTACGGGGAACGGGGACACACACACACCACACACACACCACACACACACACCACACACACCACACAGACACAGACACACACACACACACACACACACACACACACACACACACACACACACACACACACACACACACACACCCACCCCTTCACCCCCACCCCCAAACCTCTGACAGCTTTCGTTTGTTTTCGGCCGACCGTCCCTCGATGAGGTACGAGTGCCTTGGCTGGGGCTGGGGGGGGGGTGGAGTTCCTCCCTCCACAACGACCCCACACGGGCTCTGTTCTGGTCACCCGAGTCCTCTTCCAAGTCAGACCACAGGCCTCCATCACCCGGCGCGAGCACTCGGGGAAACAGTCACCATCCTCATCGCTCCGCTCCACCTCTACACGTGAAGAACTGTTCCCAGCCCACGCCACTCCACCCCACCCCACCCCACGCCCCGATGCCACCCACCGCAGTGGAGAGAAACGAGACGAATCCACAGACGTGCATCAATCCGATGAAGAAAACGACGGCCCTATTCCAAGGAAGCATAGATATCTAGGTAGGAGATTCATCGAGTACTATGGAGGCGGTGGGAAAGGGGGGGGTTGCGGTGGGGAGGGTCTAGAGATCAGGCAGTACAGCCCATGCTTAGCATGCAAAAAATAAAGGTCCAGGGTTCAATCCCCAGCACCTACTCTTCAAAAATAACCCGAGAAGAAGCAAGACGGCGGAGTAGAAGGACGCTCGTAGCTCACCCTCTCCCACAAATACACCAAAACTCACATCGACGGACCCACTCGGCCAATCAGACCACCTGCGGAACTCCGACAGAACACCGCCCTCTTCGAAAGACAAAGACGCCCAAAATCTGGTAGGAGAAAAGGAGAAAAGAAAGAGTCAAAAGCAAAACAGTGCGGGAGGGACCGGCAGAGGAGGAATAGGTCTCGTTCGCCAGACCTCCCCGTCTCCAACGGAGAGGCCGACGGGACGGTGGGGGAGCCTCCGAGTCTCAGAGCTGCCCGGAGCGCCCCTTGACCGACCTATCCAAGTGAAACGGGCACAGAGGGTCCCCGCGACACCCAGCCCGAGTCGCAGGCCGGCAGCCGGGGGCCGGGACAGGCCGCACGAGCCGGGCAGAGGACCGTGGCGGCGGCACCACGCGCCGTGGCCAGGAGGGGATACAGAGCAGAACAACCCGCCCCCCCAACCCGTCCATTACGGGGAAAGAAAGGCAAAGCAACACGGCCGGTGTGCCCTGGGGAGAGGGGCGCCGTAGCCTCCATCTCCTCAGACCCGCGGCGCCATCACCGGCCCTTCTCGCGAGAAGAGAGGCGGGGCGCAGCCACAGCCGCCATAGCCCCTGGCGCGCGGCGCGCAGCGCGCGGGCGGGGGCGGGAGCGGGGGCGGGGCCGAGACTCGAATCCGCACCCGGGGGCTCTGCAACCTCCTAGGCAGGACTGAGACTCGTTTTCAGCCTGAGGCAGATATTATATATCTGCCCCGGTACCTCAGAGAACTCGCGCCACCAAGACTAAGAAGGAGCCGAGTTTTGGAATGCAGCAGGGGCGGGGCGGTTCCACCGTCTTCCCCGAGCCCACCTACGGAGAGGAGCGCCGACCCGAGGCGGAGCACACAGCCGCACAGAGCAGCGGAGCGACCGGCGCCGGGAGAGGGCAGGCGGCCAGCCACCCTCCCTCCTTCCCGGCAGGAACGCAGCATCCGACCGCGGTGCCAGGAGGGGGCGCGATCTACTTGCCCACAGGCACCGAGGGCAGCACAGACGAGGGCGCCGACAGAGGGCCCGCGGAAACAGCAAGCTGAGTTCACGAAACAGGGCGACGACAGAAAGACTTCTCGGTGAAACCGTTAAGAGCGCACCGTCTCCAGGAGAACACATCCTTTTTTTTTTTTTTTTTTTTCCTCTTTTTTTTTTTCTTTTCCTTTTTCTTTTTTAATCTCTTTTACATCGGTTTTACCTTCTGTTACCTTTTTAACCTTTACTTTTGAACAGTCGTATACGTTTACGGTTTTAATCCCTTTTAAATGTTTCATTTCAAGTCTTTTCATTATTATTATTTTTAAACATCCACCCCCTTCCCTTTTTCATTCTCTTGGTTTTGATCTCCTGTTACTGGTTATTCACAGGTTTCAAATATTGTTTCTCGATTTTTTTCCTCCTTTTTATTAAGGTTATTAAAAGACGTCTCAACTCGATCGCTATTCTGCTTCCACTTACTCTTCTATTCATGATTACACACTGTCTTCAAACCTTTTCTTTCTCCCGTCTTTTAAAATCCTCTGTTTTATCTTTTGTTAAAATCTGTTCTATTTCCGATTACCTTTTAAAAATTTACTTTTGAAACAACTGTATATTATTTTCTGATCTTTTCTATTTGTTTTTAAAGGCTTTTAGAAGACGTCTCAGCTCAATTGCTATTCTGCTTCAACTTGCTCTTCTATTATTGATCGTACACTGTTTTCAAACCTTTTTTTCTCCATTCTTTTAACATCCTGCCCCCACCCCCTCTCTCCCTCTCCCCCTCTGTCTCTGTCTCTGTCTCTCTCT
>NW_027413905.1:0-22500 GCF_048773025.1 Camelus bactrianus | reverse complement strand
GCGGTAAGGGTAAGCAGCGGGCCAAGAAGCGAGCGTTCGCGGTCGGGACCGGGGAGAGCCCGTGCGTGCCACCTCGCGAGGAGACGCACCCAAGACCGCGTGGGGACGGGACAGACGCCCGCCCCTCACCGGCACATCACCCGGCCCCACCACGATCGCTCCCACGCCCGGGCGCGAACCCCGCTGAGGGGGACCCACCCGGCGTGCGCCCGGCCACGTCAGTCCCCCCCCCCGGTACAGGGTGAGGACTGACGTTCAGGAGGCGGCCCCGGCCCCACCGAGGGTGGGGAGCGGACACGCCTCGCTTACCGTCTCGACCCCTCCCCCACGCCTCAAGAGAGGCGCTCGGGAGACACGACCACCGCAGGGGTTACCCGAGAGGACTCGCTGGGGACGGGAAGCGATGCCGCCGCTCGGCCTCGGGCACCTGAGGGACAACCTGGAGCGCTCCAGGGGCACCGCAGAGGACCAAGGCGAGACACGCTCACACCCCGACGAGGGGGTACGTGGCGTGGCGGCGGGGCAGCCCTCCCCCGCCGCGGGGGAGGGCCGCTCGCGAGACAGGACGCCGAGCAGGCGAGGAGGCGAGAGTGTCTGCCGCGTCGCAAGACCCCGGCCTCGCCGACACCACAAGGCACGGGAGACCGAGGTCGGGCCGGAGTCCGCACCCCTGCCTTCCCCCCGCCACCCACGGGCGGCAGAGGAGAGGCGAGGGGCCCGCAGGCAGAACGAGAAGAGAAGCCACGTTCGCCATGAACGTCCCCGTCCCTCGTCTGGCGCGGCTTAGGCCCGGCCCGGGGGAGCATGACTTCACCACATCGGTCAGGTGAGTGAATGAGTGAGTGAGTGAGCGAGCGAGCGAGCCATGTGGGGCAGGGAGGCCCCAGAGGGGAGGGCCCGGCGAGGACAACCACCAGAGGGGCCTGCTTCAGCCTCGCCAGGCGCCACCCACTCCTCAGTCCTCTCCGAGGAGAGCGGCCAACGACCCCAGGCGGGGAATGCCTGACACGCGGCACGGAGCCTACGGGGGTGGGGTCGCGCCGGCCACCACCGGGTGCCTGCGGCGGGGAGCGCACGGGGTAAAAGACCCACGCCGCCACCTCACCCCACCGCCCTCGGGCCACCAGAGACCGGAGGTGGCACCACGGGCCACGTCAGCTGGACGCACACACGAGAGCCGGCGCGCAGGCCCGGGCGGGCGGCTCAAGTGTCAGAAGCGGAGTCGGCTACCAGGCCAGGGCTCACGCAGAGAGAAGCCCAGAGCCTCGCACGCGTCCGGAGACCCAACACTCGGTGACAGACACCGAGGAAGACCGTGTCAGCACCTATCTGCTGGCAGAAAATGCCCAACACGACAGGAAAAATGACAGCGCCCAGAAACGGGGCGGGTCCACGATTTGCAAGGGGGGACCCCGGGACCTCGGTCCGGCCACCTGCCCCCAGCCCTACCCCCATAAATGGCAGCCCCGAAGCTCTCGGGGGCCATCTGATCGACCGGGGTGGGGGGGTTTGGTAGGGGGAGGGGAGAGGGGATGGGAGAGGGGAGGGGGATTAGGAGGAGGCTTAGGAGGAGGAGTGGGAATGGGAATGGGAATGGGAAGGGACGAGAGGGAGACGGGATCAGGCCGGGGACGCCCTGCCCTTTTCTCGCCCGCGTGGCCGGGGACTCGGGGAGATGCCACAGAGGCGCCTCCGACGAGAGGGCCCCCCACGAGGGACCGCTCCCGAGCACCGGGCCCCGGGCCCCGGGCCGGGGAAAGCCTGCCTCCCCCACATCCCTCGCAGGACGCCCCCGTGCCGGTCCCCGAGTCCGGATGAAGTCTCGGTCCCTCCAACGCCACCGGAACCCACGCGGGCAGGCTTACGGGCCGGGGGGCACCCCCTCCCAGGCCTCCCGCGCCAACAGGGGCCGGCCCAGCCACGTCTCCGGATCCATCGGGACTCAGAAAACATTTCATCCAAGGAGGCGCCTCCGACGACCGGGAACCCCAGCGCGCCCGTCCACGGCCTCACCGCACTGGGCCCGGGCCGCTCCTCGCCTCAGGAGCAGTCGTCCAAGGGACGCAGACGAGGGCCTGACCACCTAGCCGCCGGCGGCCCGGGCGCGGGACACTCTCTCCCTTTCCCCCGCGGCGGCAAGGCGCAGGCCGTGTCCGATCGGCTCGGGTCGGTCTCCGCGGCTGGAGGGGCACAGGCGGATGCTGGTCGACCAGGCCAGGCCACACGGCTTCCCCCGGCACACGAGATCCCGGGAGCGCGGCGACAGTCACCCCCTCATCATCCTGCGAGTCCAATCTGCGCCGAGAGCAGGACGCGCCCGCGGCTCAGCGCCACGGGGACTGTCACCGCCGGTGTCGCCAGCCTCCCCGAAGTCTGCCTCGGGCCCCGCCGCCGAGCCCCATCCCTTGCCGAGGTCGCCGACGCTCGGGAGAAGAGGGACGATCTCAGAGCGGCAGCCAGATGGCGCCCGACAACCGTCGCCAACGTCCCCGGAACCGATCCCGACCGCCGCCGGCCGCCCAAACGCCCGAGCTCGTCCCGGACTGAGGCGCCGGGCGGCCCCGTGGCGTCCGCCTCGGAGCCCGCTCACCCTCGTCACGGCACGGCACGGCACGACACGAGGCGACACGACGCGACGCGGCGCGACGCGACCCCGGCAACAGATCAGGGCGGGGAGGACGGAGGGAGCCGGGGTTTGGCAAGACACGGCCGGCCGGGCGGCTGCCGCGAAGGGGACGCGCTCCCCACGCGATTCCCCGGGCGGGGGAGATCACACGGACACGCCGGCGGGGCCGGGGCCCACGCCGCGGGTGGCCCAGAGCGACCAGGACGAGATCCCGGGTTCCCGGGTGGGAGGTTGGGAAGGGGAGGAGGGGAAGAGGGAGGGAAGGCGGGGGCTGGCAAACCGAAACCAGGCGAGCGCTCAGAGAACAACGCAGGAATCGGCTTTGGAGTCCGTCCTCTCGAATGCGGGAGGTCTTTCGAAAGCAGACAGGCAAAGCCCAGAAGCTAGAAAAGAAAGGATGAAGACCGCGAACCCCATCGAAGCGGAAAGAGAAATCGATCTCGGCACAGATCGCGACAAAGCCCAAAGACAACAAACGGGCGCGTGGGGAAAACGCACTCGCGGTCGGTCGTGAGAACACGGACGTCAGCACGGCTGACCACAACCGCAGGAAGGAGGAGGGAAAACAAAAAAATGCGGGCGGGGGTTCGGGGGGGCGAGTCGATAGCCACCCGCTCGGTAAATCGAGGTTCAGTGCATCTACACAGAGCAACACTGTGCATGCGCATCCGCGTGTCTGTGTGTGCGTGTGTGTGTCGGTGTGTGTGTTTGACACAGTCAACGTGGACAAGGAAACTGTAGCCCCATCCGAAAAAAAAAAAAAAAAGAAAGAAAAGAAAGAAAGGAAAGAAAGAAAGGAAAGAAAGGAAAAAGGAAGGAAGAAAGGAAGGAAGGAAGGAAGAAAGGAAGAAAGGAAGGAAGAAAGGAAGGAAGAAAGAAATGAAGAAAGGAAGAAAGAAAGGAAGAAAGGAAGAAAGGAAGGAAGGAAGGAAGGAAGGAAGGAAGGAAGGAAGGAAGGAAGAAAGAAAGAAAGAAAGAAAGAAAGAAAGAAAGAAAGAAAGAAAGAAAGAAAGGAAACATGAAAACAAACGACAAAACCCACCACCAAAGGGAAATCAAGTTGTAGAACTACTCTGGGGTTTAAAAACAAAAACAAAAACACCGTAGAAAAAGCACAACCGCAGCCCATCAGGGGTTCCTCTCCTCAACAGTCCAAGAACTCGGTCAACTCCACCTCCTAGAAGCCAGAAAACCAGGGATGAAACACGTGCAGGAGACCCAAACGGACGTTTTCAGTTTAAAAGGAAAAAAAAAAAATTATTTTTTTCCTCCCCCAAATGGGGGAGGGGGCGAGGGGGAGGATGGAGCGTAGAACTCAGCGGCAGAGTGCCTGCCCAGCACGCGCGAGGTCCAGGGTTCGATCTTCAGGACTTCCGTTCAAGTCAATAAGGAAGTCGGTAAGTCAGGCAATCACTAAGTCAGGCAACAAACCAGCAAAAGAAACGAATTACCTCCCCTCCCCGAATAAACAAACAACCACCGAAAGCAACAACAGCAGCAAGAACCAAAAAAAAAAAGGCCTAAATAAATAAATAAATGTAAGTAAGTAAATAAATAAATAAGTAAGTAAACAAACGAACACAATTTAAAAAAGGGGAAAACGCACACATTTCCGTTTCCAAGAGATATCCGGACAGGCCCAGAACCTGGAATCTCGACAGCAAGTTCCAAAAACAAGCAGAAAGTGCCTGCTCCTGACGGAACACGTGATAGAGACCACCGTTCGAGATGGGGCCTGGTGGGCGGGCTGGCAGGCGGACACAGAGCTCTCGACTCATACCTGACAGACTCCGCTCTCCGACGGAAGACAGAAGGCAACACGGAACAGGGGTTGGTGGTGGGGGCGAGGGGGAGAGGGCGAAACGGAGGTGGAGGAAAGCCATTAGGGAAAACAGGACAGAAGTCCCTCAAAACATTCCACAGAAAACTCCTGGAAGACCCGGCAGTTCCACTACGGGCCCGCGGATGGACGAATGGACAGTGCCACGTGGTCTGGAGAGACCTACACCTAGAGGGGATGATGTTAACTAAGTGACTTAAGTTCGAGAGGGATGTTGTCACTTCGAGGCAGAATCCCCAAGACAATACGCAGGAACACATGCAAGGAAGCTGAAACAGGCTCATGGATACCAAGAAGGAACAATGAGTGCAATGGGTGAGGGAGAGGAAAAAGTACAAGCTTCCAGTTAACTCCAATTAATAAATACACAAATTACGGGAGGTCATGGACAGCAGGGCGAGTAGAGTCAATCCATACTATTGTCATGACGCTGTCCGGTGACTGATCCGTAACCAGACTCATCACGGTGATCATCGTGGAACATGGAAGAATCCCGAATCGCTATGTTGGACACGTGAAAACGGACATCCCCTTGTCAGGTCAATTATGAGAGACAGTAGGAGAGAGAGAGACAGAGAGAGAGAGAGAGAGAGAGAGAGAGGGAAAATTCTCACTGTCTTACCGGAAAAAAAAAAAAAAAAAAAAAAAAAGAGTTCAGTGAGATAAAGAGTGGATGTAGGTGAGGGCAATAGGTGGAGGAGATGAAAACCACGACGGCGACACATGTGCGGCATCCCACACGGTGGCAGTGCAGTGTGATCCTATGCATGCTCAGCCGTCTCCTAGCCACCTCCAAGTTGACATCCAGGGTCATCCTTTTAGGTTTCGTGGCTGCACTTTCGTCTGTCTCGGGCAATACTCTCCCTTGATTTTCCATGGGGGAAGGGAGGTGGGGTGGCCGGGCGGGCCACACCACGACACACCGCGTCGCGCGTGACCTGGAAAACAGATACACACCCGCCCACCACCCACGGGCTCCGAAATCGGTCACTGGTCACGACGCACACTTCGTCGGTCCCTTACGGAGCGATGGCGGACCAAACAGGCAGCGGCCAACTTTGTCGTGCACACAATGACGGTTCGTCCCTCGTGGAAACAAACTGATGACGAGACAGCGTGGTCAGGGGGCGGGTGTCCTTTCAGGAAGACAGAGTCATTGAAAGTCCCGCACACGGGAACTGTGCCAAGGGAGATCTCCATCACCCTACCCAACCCTGATCCAAATTCTCGTTCGGGCAGCTAAGGGTCAAGGTCAAAGTTTCTTTCTTCCCGGGGCAGGGGTCCTTTTGGGCCTCGATGGTTGTTCAACTGGAGAGATCACCCTTGGGCTGCATATACACTTCGGGGTGGTCCACAGGGTTCCACGACAGTCCCGCCACCAGGCAGGTGGTTCCACCTGATGAAACCGGTCTGGTCTTTCGTTCCAGGAAGACAAAGGTCCGTGGCTGAAGCCAACGAGAAACCCAGGGTGTGAGTCCGGAGCGCCACCAGTCAGGAAGATGTCTAGGCGTCGGGCTCGAAGAGGCTCGGGTGGCCTGAAAAACGCATGCGGGTTCAGGTCCACTTTCTGAGTGGCCTCCACAGCAACGGGCAGGAGGAGGGTCTCGAGAGGGGACACGGCAGTGACCTCTCTCCAGCGGATGTCCAGCTGCTCAGCCCGGCTCGGCGGGGCTTCAGGGAAAGGGCGGCTTTGGTTCTCGAGGATGCCAAGTCCAAAGCGGGAGAACCATGGGCAACGGGAGTCGGAAGAGCGTTGGCCAACCATCGGAGAAAACTCGAAGCATGCGTGACGTGGCCCAGCGTATCAGTGGAAGGCGGGGCGGGGCGGGGAGGGGGAGGGTGGCGGGAAGCACGCAAAGATGATGACACAGAACCGCATTCTCATCTCTATCACGCTGTACGAGAGTTTCCACTGAGACATGCTCCCCTTCCCCTGGTCTCTCCAAGGACGCGCATTTCTACCAAAAAATCACCCCCATTCAGACTTGTCGGCTGGCCAGATCAGCATACTTCCACGAAATTCGGCCTGAAGAGGGACAGACGTCCACGAAGCATAGCCATCGCCCCTAGAGGCTCTCGGACACCCGCTCTGCTGGAACGTTTCCTAAGGACGGCAGACGAAGACGGTCTCCACATGCTTTCCAGGAGACGTTCCTCAGAACGAGACCGTGACTGTTCCGAAGCCCGAATCGGTCACAGCAATTGTTCACGAGGAAGTCACGGTGAACCATCTGGGACACCAGTCTTTCCCAACCGGTCCACGTAGGGACACGATTTGGTCCTAGCCAGAAACAGACACTTTCTCCTCACAGCATCCTTTTATTTTCATTTAAATTAATTTATTTTATTTTATTTTATTTTATTTTATTTTATTTTATTTTATTCTGTTTCATTTTGTTTTGTTGTATTGTATTGTATTGTATTGTATTGTATTGTATTGTATTGTATTGTATTGTATTGTATTGTATTGTATTGTATGTTTACATATGTACGTATGTAAGTAAGTATGTATGTATTCCGGTCTGTCTGTCTGTCTGTAGGTCCATCCATCCTCCGAAGGTATACCAGTCATGTCGGCCAACACACTGACAGATCTCGAGTCTTTTCTGTCAGAAAGATATTAAAGCACGTCCCCTTCGACTCATGGAGCCAGGAACGAACGCTTCCGTATCTCATCTTCTTTGGAAACGATCTAAACATTCCAGGGACGTTGCCAGATGCTTCAGTTGCAAGGGACCAAAAACTACGTGGAGGAGGCACCAATTTTTCAGAGATGGACCGCCTCCCCCACACACACACACACTACCCCCTCGGACTGCTTGGGGTGTGAACACTTCCTGAGACTTGAGACCGAGCCAACCATCGCTCCCAGACTCTTTTTTTTTTTTTTTTTTTTCCTGGCTGACACGTTTTATGACAGAGATAACCCACAGGAACTTAATGGATTCGGGGTAAACCTAGGGAGGCGAAAAGTTTCACCTCGAATGCTGCTCGTCACAATCAAGACATGGCTCTTTTCACGAGACCGATCCCTTGACATTTGCTTTTCTGGATGAAAGGATCTGTCCTAGATCATGTCAACCTGAAGGAAAACATTTGGGTTCCTTCCTGTTCGCATTCCCTGCCTGCATGTTCCCTTGAAAACCAGTTCCATAGAGCTCTTTCATGAATGAACTCTGGCAAGTGTATGTGGAGGAAGAAACATGCCAGGCCTACAAGCCGGGGACATACACAAGTGCCTACATGCATACATGCATACATGGGACCGGGCCCTTTCCAGATCCTTGGACGGCAGTACCATAGAAATGAGGATGGCTTCCACAAGACTCTCAGGCAAGCCAAGCTCTTTTGCGAAAGCGATAGCTTGTGCACAAAGGAGAAGGTGGCATGAGGGGAGAGGGAGGGGGAGTGCCAGCTCCCTGAGCAGCAGGGGCCATGCTTTTCTACCTAAAGGAAGGGCTTTGTCTCAGGATCACTGATCACTTCCATAAATCATCCGATATCTTGGATCGGCCGCAGGCGGCTCCAGGGTGAAGAGCCATCGCCCCAGGCTCTGTGGGGAATAGAGAAGACTTCCGTGAGGGGAAAGAAACGCATGAGAATTTTCTGCAAGAAAGCTCAGGAACAGATAATGTAAACACGGAGAGTTGAGCTTCCTGTCTCGTGACAACTAGGTCTACTGGGTCATGTCACAGAGAGCAAGCGAATCCTTTATTCCCCTGAGCCTTTTTCTTTTTCTTTCTCTATCTTTCTTTGTTCTTTGTTCCCTTTAGAGTGTGTGTGTGTGTGTGTGTGTGTGTGTGTCTGTGTGTGTGTGTGTGTCTGTGTGTGTCTCTGAAACTCAGGTACTGCCCTGTCTCATACAGACGAGACCAGCAGATCGACATGACCAGAGATTTTGTAGCTTTCATTTAAAAACTATAGGTCACTCACGAGTCGGGTAGGACGGGTGCTGTGTCCAGCGCAGCTCGGGACCGTGTCTGAGGACGGGCGACGCAAGAATTAAGAAACAAAGAGACCAAGTAAAGAGCGAAAATGGGACCAGGGGACTCAAGGTCTCGTGGATCTAGAGTGCCAAAAGCCTGGTCGACATCCTGTTTATTGGGAGTATACGGCTCAGGGAAAAAAAAAAAAGAAATGCGATCAAAGAGGTGGGGCTTTAGATATTTCATGCCAGAAGCACGAAGTTCTGCTTGCTGGCTAACTGATTCATTTCAGGCCTATCCCTTCCAGGAACAATCACCCTCCTCGGGGGATGCAAAATTTCTAAGTGTATCCTGTGATTGCCTCTGGGACATCTCGAGATAGCAAATATTTCCCCGGGGTTAAACCACATGCTTTCCTGCCAGAACCAAGTTCTGTTAATGGATGATCTGGCTTCCCATGACCGTCCATTGTTTTACCCTAAGGAAATATCTGCCATCTGTTGCGCCCTCACGGTCAATCTCAGGATTGCCCCTCACACAATTTCTTGAGCATCATACATGTTATAGGTCATCGACTGTGTAAAACATGAAAACAAAGCAGGCGTGTGCATTTTTAAGCAAGTAAGTGTGAATGTAAGATTTTACGCTCATGGAAATGCTGGTGCAGCTTGGTTTCTAGTTGCTGGTTCTCCAGCAGCTTGTTTCCCAGCAGACGCGTAGGACACTAGAGAACCCACTCACTCAGAAAGAACCGATGGGACGGGTAAGGTTTTTCGGCTCGGAGGGTGAAAGCTTTTAAACTCTGTGTGGAAAAAAGACGTTTCAGGTGTATATTTCTCCTTAAGAAGGCTGCGAATTAGAGTTTCGACGAGGGAGACCACGCAGCAGTGTGTACGTTTAAAAAGGCCTCCGCGTGCCCCTCCCCACCCTTTTTTGTTTGTTTGTTTCTTCCATTCGGTTTCAGGTTCTACCTGATTCAGCCCCCTGGCCTCAGTCTCAGGCCACTGTGGGCTATGCAGACAGACGTTTCTGACGTTGTCGAGATGGACAAGATAAGGAGGGTTCCCCCCAGAGAACTGGGCCGCTGCTTCTATGAGATCAAAAAGCTGACCTACTCATCCAGTTCTATGTTTAGAAATTTGCTCCTTTCTGGGAAAGCGTAGAGCTCTGCGGTAGAGTGCGTGCTCAGCATGCACAAGGCCTTGGGCTCAGTCCCCAGTACCACCACTGAAAACGTATAATAAATCTAAATAATTAATTGAAACGTAGATAAAGACACCTAATGACCCGTCCCCCCTCCAAAAAGATAAAAACTTCTTGTTAAAAAATTTTTTTTTATTTTATTTTTTTATTTTTTTAGTTAAAAAGGCAGGAGGAGGACGAGGACGAGGACGAGGACGAGGACGAGGAGGACGAGGATGAGGAGGAGAAATTAGCTTCTTTCCAACAAGGAGATTTCCAGGTCAAATGGAGAGCCAAATATTTCTATGTTCTAAAACTTCAGCTTTCCACGTATCCTGGCGTCAAAACGTCGGCACGGGTAAAGATTGTTCATCATTCTGTGACTATGCACTTCCTGCATTTTGGAGTGTTCATCTGTCCTTTCTCTTAGGAATAGATGATCATCAGAAATAGCAGTTCTGTTGATTAAACCCCCTTTTAACATATCGTTGTTTCCTGGTCACTAAAGTTACCTAATAATCACTTCACAGTCTATGGAAGTCAAATCATTGTGCTGTACACCTGAAACTGATAGAGGGCTGTATGTCAAACCTATGTCAATAAAACTGAAAAAAGAAAAGAAGAAGAAGAAAAGAAAAGTCTGCTTGCTCGGGGCATCCGGTAAAGGCCCTCTTTCTGAGCGCACAAGTCAACCTCGGGCCGATTCACCCTGTCCCTGAAGAAGGGCAAAAATCCTCCACTCTATCTCCCGTTAGGTCCTGGACACTAGCCAGAGTTCCTCCTCCCTCAACCCCCACCCCGTTCCTGCGTCACACTGTGTGGGCTCAGGCACACAACCTATCGCTTTCCTTTAGCGTGTGGAATGAATATCGCCCGAAGGGAATTTCCTTTGTTGTCGTTTAAATAAACTGACGTGTTAATAAGTGCTCTGGAGGGACACATTCCCTTTGACCTGATCAGCCATAGTGACATCCCATGACCCAGGAGTGTACAATATCATGGATTGGAAAGGATCTTAGAATTCAGAAATCATGGTGACGTGGGTCTGATGACCTAGCTGGCTCCATACAAACCAAGAGATGAAGGTGCCCAACATTTTCACTCGATGCTGCCTAAGTTCTTGACAGTCACTTTAAAAAAGGAAAAGGAAAATTTGCATGGCACGCTTAGTTTTGAGAATGCTATCTGACTGCATGGTGGAACGCAAGGAAAAGCCGTGACGCTCGCCCACGGTATCGAGAGAAACGCAGAACCGTGTTTCTGGTAGCTTTCTTCACCGCTGCGCAAAGGCGGGAGCGACCGCTACCTCACGCAGAGGAGGAGAGGACGGGTTTCTCGGCCCCGTCACGCAATGCCAGGCAGAAGAAGCCTTCTCCGATGAGACAGAAGCGTGTCAAAGCGCATCCCTGCGTCGAAGGCTTCGGTTTCCCGGGGAAGGGGGTCGAGCCGAGGGACCCAGGCCCCCACGTCAGTCAGTCTTTCACTGGATTCACTGGCCTCGCTGTTACTCCTCAGCGATGGCCCCTCAGATTGCTCTCGTGTGTCTTTACCTTCTGGCTTTAGGAAGGACTTTAAACTTCGGCTGAGGGGCGGGACACCCAGAAGGGTTCTTTCAGTTCACCCCATCTTAGGTATTGCCATATCCAACACGTTGGTTTTCATCCCATCGTGGACCTACCTACCGGAGAGTTTCGCTGCTTAAAAGTCCCCTGTGCTCCACCTATTCATCAACAACCCCCCGCCACAACACACACACACACACACCCACACCCACACCCACACCCACACCCACACACCCACACACACACACACCCACACAGACAACCTTCACCACCACCACCCCCGACCCCACTCATCTTTTCACCCTCTCTGGGGCTTTTGCCCTTTTGAGAATGAATGTCATCTAGAGCCGGTACCCTACAGGATGCCACCTTTTCAGATTGGCTTCTTTCAGGGAGTCAGGGGCACGCAGAATCGGCCCCGCCTGTCTCCCACAGGTCTCTCGGCTCCACGGGTCCCTGGTTTCCTTTTTAGAGCCAAATCACATGCTGTGGCACGGACCTAGCCCGGGCGACGTGTCCCTTCACCTCTTGAAGGACGCGTCTGTCCCGGTCGCCTCCACGGTTCCGGCAGTGATGAAGCAAGCCCCTCCACACCCCCACCCCCACCCCGCCCACCGTCCAGGTCCGTCCGCGTTCAGGTTTCCGCGTGGACGGAGCCCCGAGGGCTAGGCCTCAGGGTGAGAGTGGTATGGCGGGTGGCAGGTGGCGCACTGAAGGGTCCCAAATCCGGAGGATGCCGGCAAGGAAGGTCGCCAGGTCAAAACCTTCCTTCCCTCCCTCCGTCTCCTTAGGGTGGATGGCTGGGCCCGTGAATTCAGAGAGGACACGAGACACATGCTGTGAGCCGAGATTTCCAAGCCAGGAGACCTGGTGGAGGGTAAAGAAACGAGTTGATTGGGGGGACGGGGGCGATGGGGGGGGCTCTTAGGACTGCAGCCCAGGAGACACAGATGCAAGAAAGAAGCACTGGAAGTGTGTGTCATCAGACTACCCCACGGGGCAAGTGGAGAAGGGGAAACGAAAGAAAACACACCACAAGAGCAAGGCGGGAACTTTGAAACGACCAGGCTGCGGCTAGCAGCTGCTGGCAGATTTGTTTTTGAAACCGGTTGGTGGTGCCCTTGAGCTTGATACAGTTCTGACCACTCATGCCCCCCCTCCCCCCATTGATGCCGGTGTCGGGACCCAGGAGAGGCCACCCCAAACATGTATGTGCCTCCGTGGCACACGGATGGGTTAGAAATGAGAGTGACCGAAGAAGCCGAGGGGCCAGCAGACGCAAGAGGGACCCTCAGACTCTTCTTTCTGTCTCCCTGAAAGCGGGAAATCGATCACTTCCGTGGAGGGTGCCCTCCCTGCATCTGGACTTAGGAAAACACCCTGATCACCCACTGAGAGCCTTCAGGCCCCGGAAGCCTAGAGAAACCAACCAACCTCGTGACTTCTTTCAGGGGCTTCCCCCCCTCCCCAAAACCCAAACTCCGTCTCGATTCTTCACGGACGGGTCACCCAAAACCAAAGGCTCTCAGCCCGGCCCATTTCGCACAAAGGGCTGATTTCTTGTCCTAAAACGGAGAAAAGCTGCCTGCTTCGGGGACACATGAGTGCTTGAATGAAAGACAGTAGGTTCCCTGTCGCTCCTGCTCAACGATCCGTCTGGGGTCCATTTTTGGATCAGTCCAGCCCAGAGAACTCAAGATGTGTAGAGGGAGGGGACAACGTCCCCCTCCCTGAAACAGGACTATGTCTGCAACAAAGTTCCTCCCACTGGCCGTCCAGCTCCATTTTGGATGACTGAATCCTGGTTCACCTCATTTGGGTGTTTTGTTTTTGTTTCTGTTTCTGTTTTTGTTTTTGTTTTTGATTAATAGACTTTATTTCCTAGAGCAGTTTCAGGCTCACAGCAGAATTGAGCAGAAAATACAGAGAGTTCTCACATAGCCCTCCCCACCCACACATATATCCTCCACTCCCCTCAACATCTCTCATCAGTGTGGCCTATTTGGTAAAACTGATGATCCGACATGGACACGTTATTATCCATCAAAGTCCATAGTTTACAGGACGGTTCACTCTTGAGGTTGTACGTTCTATGGGTTTTGACAAATGTACAATGACATGCAGCCACCACTATGGTATCCTACAGAATAATTTCATCGCCTTAAAAATCCCTCACGCTGCATCTGTTCATTCCTCCTTCCCTCCCTCTCCCCAAACCCCTGGATACCATGATCTTTTGATTGTTTCTAGAGCTTTGCCTTTTCCAGGATGTCATTTGGTTGGAATTGTACAGTTGGTAACAATTTTCAGACCGGTTTCTTTGATTTAGTAAGATGTCTTTTAAGTTTCTTCCATGTCTTTCACGGCTTGATAGCTAATTTCCTTGTCTTTCGTTCTTTTTTATTTATTTATTTTTTTAAAATGTTTTTACTGCACATATATTTTTAATTTACATATATGTACTGTTCATTGTTTCCAGGAAGGTTTAGAGCTTTAGCTTTTTAAACTTACATACTTATCAAAGGAATAAAGCCAACCACAAAAGAAGAATGAATTCAAAAAGATACACACACCCTGCTATTAGCAGCAACATCATTTATGATTGCCAAGATACGGAAGCATCCTAAGTGCACATCAATATTTGAATAGATAAAGAAGAGGGGACACACACACACACACACACACACACACACACACACACACACACACACACATACACACACGTAATGGAATACAATTCACCCATGAGAAAGAAGGATATTTTGCCATTTGTGGCCCTTCCTTTCCTTTTTTTTTTTCCCCCCTCCACTTTAAAAACCAGAATTTTATAACTGGGATAAACACTTCCATTGAGTCAAAAACAGTAAAATGCCTAGAAATAAACTTAATCGAGGAGGTTATCTATACTCCAGAATCTGAAATGACACAAAGAAATGGAAAGATGCCTTGTGCTCTTGCATTGGAAGAATCAATACTATCAACATGGCCACACTATCCAAAGCAAACCGCAGGTTCCATGCAACCCCTGTCAAAATACTCACGACATTCCTCACAGAACTAGAACAAACAATTTCAAAATTTTTAAGGAACAACGGAAGACCCTAAACAGGCAAAGCAATCTTTCGAAGGTCTCCTCTCCCTCCCTCCCTCCCTCCCTCTCTCTCTCTCTCTCTTTCTCTCTCTCTCTCTCTCTCTCTCTCTCTCTCTCCCTCCCCCCCCTCTCTCCCCCTCTCTCTCTCCCTCTCTCCCCCCCTCCCTTTCTCTGTCATCTTTTTGTTCTCTTTTCTTAGGATTTGATGACTTGAGACCATCCTTTATCATTCCTTGTAAAGCCGGCTTGATGGTGCTGAAATCTTGTAGCTTTTGTTTATCTGTGAAGCTTTTGATTTCTCCCTCAAATCTGAACGAGAGCCTTGCTGAATAGAGTATTCTTACCTGTCAGTTTTTCCCTTTCATCACTTTAAGTATGTTGTGCCACCCACTTCTGGCCTGTAGAGTTTCTGCTGAAAAATCAGCTGATAACCTTACGGGAGTTCCCTTGTATGTTATTTGTTGCTTTTCTCTCGTTCATTTTAATATTTTCTCCTTATCCTTAATTTTGGTCAATTTGATGACGATGTGCCTCGGTGTGTTCCCGTATGGTACTCTCTGCACTTCCACCTCATTTGGTTATTTAAAGGATCTTCAGTCTGTTCAATTCATAGGAGAGAACTTCCACGTGTATTTCTTCTCAGTTTTATGAAACAAAGAAGGACCCAGGAAACTGGCAAAACATAAATGCTTTTCTATTGGGTTGAGCAAAGACAGGCCCTGGCCGGGGACGGGGGGGGGTGCTGGAGGGTCGGGGGGGCGGTGTAGAGAAGGATATAGATCATTGTTAGGGTGCCTGCTTAGCATGCATGATGCCCTGGGTTCAATCCCCAGAACCACCATTAAAATAAATAAATAACCTAATCAAACCCATCCCCCTCCTCCCCCCCCCAAAAAAAAGAAGGAGAAAAGAGTGAGAGACAGAGACAGAGACAGACCATCGGGAAAAGTAGCTGCACTAATACTTCCAAGAAACAGGACAACATAAAGATAATGGAAGAAATGCTGGATAGTGAACAGCCACGGGTGGTTGGCACAGACCCATAGCTTCTGGACTCGCTAAAAAAAAAAAAAAAAAAAAAGAATATGAGAATCATATGGATCAGGAGATTGGGTCTGAATTTTGTGCCGTTTGACTTGTGCCAGTTACAAAGGTCATGCACAAGGAAGATGACTGGCTACTTTATTGTCTGAAATGAGACACTTGAAAGTGAAAGGAGGTGCTATACAATCGTGCCTGGACTGGGATTTTTCTAAGGGAGCCCAAATCCTTTACAATATATATCATGTTTTCAAAAATGAATATCATTCCTGGACAACATTTAAGCAATTATTTTCTGTGTTATCAGTAAACATTTTTAAAAAATCAGTAAGAAAGGAAGAGGGAGAGAGAAAGAGAGAGAACAGGAGTAACTATACGCGCGCGTGCGTGCATGCATGTGTGTGTGTGTGTGTGTGTGTGTGCGCGCGTGTGCGCGCACGTGTGTTGAGGTGGGGGCCTAAAAGAGGGTGAGGATTCTTTTCATCGAGGTCTGTTTGTACAGAATTCTCTCCTTCTCCGCTTTACACTGTGAAGGAAAAGCCCAGCTGGGATAACAAGCTAAGTCGCAAATCTAAGTGTAACAAGTGTCGGATTACTGATCTGAGTTCTGCTGGGCTAACTCGTAAATCTAAATTAATAAGTGCCGGTTTGCTGATTCCCTGTTCATATTTTGCTAGCCAGCTGGATTTTCAAAGAGACATATCTGGCCTTGAAATGTTGGTTTGCTGCCTCACTGCCTCTACTTTCGTGATAATGATGTTGCTAAAGCTATTGCGTGCCTATTGGCCGAATACCCCAAGCTGGTACTTAACCCTATAAAACCTCACGTGCACGTCTTGGAGGTGCTCAAGGCTTAGGAGCAGAAGCCCCTCTGAGCCCGCCGGCGTAATAAATCTGAGTACTCCAACCCTCCGAGTGGTGCTTGTTTCTTGGCCGGCCTGTCATTTCCATAACAGCACCGTTGACAATAAGAACGTCACTCTCGTTCCGGCATAAAGAAGACATCTGGGGAGGGTGGGGTGGGGGGGTGGGGTGTAGATCTATGTTATGTCCTGATTCCAGGAAGGAAAGGGGCAAGGGTCGGCGTGCCCTTCTTTCTGGGGTATCTGTCTGTTCGCTTTTGGTGTTCGGCTGGTTTGGTTATTTCAGCTTTCTGTTTGGTTCCTTTCACAGATCCAGTGGCTCAAAACAGCATTCTGATTTTCTTTTCTCCTGGGGTTTGGTTTTTGATAGGTAGAGGGACAGGGCCCACGCAGGGGTGGGGGTGGGGGGTCACTGTGCCGGAGAAAGGGAGGCGGCTGTGGTGAAATCATCGAGCAGAGGGGATTTCTACGAGAGGGACTCTCCGAAGTGAATGGGGTCCAAGGAGATCAGCAGGGTTTCTGTGTGCTCGTTTGGTTTTGTTCGTGCGTGTGTTTGTTTTTTCTGGACGAGGCCAAAGAACTCTTCAGGTGGAGGTGTGTGTCCAAAGGGTCTGACAGGATGGGAGGATGCGGGGCGAGTCAGTCCATGTGCCCAGAAAGAGAGAGAATCTGACATAGCTGAGACTCAGGCCTTTTTCAGACCTAGGCCCAGAGAGCAGTTCGGCTCCGAGCATTCACGGAGAAGTTCGCCGCCACCTCAGTCCTGTCCCCCACCCCCGCCCTCCCCCACGCCTCAGCCCCCAGTGAAGGAGGAATCATGAAGTGGCCGCACTTAGGCTAAGCCAATTTTTGGCTTTATGCTTACTGCTTGCTTTTAGAACCATCAGCAAACTCGACTGACCAGACACCGCTCCCAGCTCCAGGCCCACTGTTAAAAACAGCTAAAGTTGTCGATTCTAACTGTTTGATTTGACCTTCCTCTGATCGTTCAACTTGACAATCATGTTTGGCGTCTGAGTCTTTCCCCAGGAAGGGAGTCACGGGAGGATAAGCTCAGGAGAACGACCAGCCCCCTCCCACCCCCCACCCCCCACCCCGAGTTCCTCCGTGGCGCTGGTGCCGCCGGGTGAGTCTGACCAGATAAAGAAGGTCACGGGCTGATGACCTACTAGACCACCAGGAGGTCCCATGTTATCAGACACTCATCCAGATTTAGGAGGAAGTTTCATCAGAGACCCTTGTTGATCATGAGCACCTTTTGTGCTCCCGCCTGTTGTGATTCCCTTTCATGCTCCAACCTGTTCGTCCACAGAAGCATGAAACCCCAACCCCAAGACGGGTTCACAGTTTGGAGGGCACTAGCCTGCTGTGAGTCCCCTTTGCCCAGCAAAGCAATCAAGCTGCCTCTTTTCTTCTAAACTCTAAGACCCTGTCTCTGGGTTATTTGGCTCGTCAGGGACGGGGTGGGGGAGGGCGATCTTTCGGCAACACCTGCAGAAGTTTCCCTGAGTGGCAGGAACCAGCGTGGCCCTCAGGCCTCAGCCCCGCAGGCAGGCAGGCAGGCAGGCAGGCAGGCAGGCAGGCAGGCAGGCAGGCAGGCAGACAGGCAGGCAGGCAGAGTTGGAGCGACCGTTGGTCCCGCCCCCGCCCGCGCTCCACCCCCCCCCGCCCCCGCCGCTGCTTCCGCCGCCGCCGCCGCCACCGCCGCCGCCGCCGCCTCCCAGGCCTTCTCCACCGATCGGTCCCAAATCGACTGACTGTCTCCTGGAAGCGGGGGCGGGGACGTCAGGAGGATCCATTCGGCAGGGCCTCGTTCAATCGCTTCATTCAAATGCAGAAAGCTCTGTGCTCAGGTCAGAGCCTTTGACTTGGCCTCCGGCTCCTCTCTGTTGAACGGCTTTTGTTCTTTGGTTTCAATTTCCCCACCCTTAGGCCACCCCGTCCCAACTGCACGGAGGGAGGCGGGAGGGAGGGGGAGAATCTCGCCTGGTCTCAGGCCAAAGGAGTCCCCTCCTTTTCCTAATCTGGGTAAACCCCACTACACCGTTTGAGAATCATGGAAGGGCATGGAAGCAGACCTCTGACTTGATAGATTCCTCTGGGATGGGAGACTTTAAAAAAACAAAATTCTTTTTCCCCTGCTTCCAGGGAGGCAGAAAGGAGGGCCAGAGTGTTCCTCTTGCCTCGGGCAGTTCTTTGTTTGTTTCTTTCTTTCTTTTGTTAAATCTTTTTTTTTTTTTTCCTTTTTTTCTTCCAGTTTTATTGAGACAGAGTTGACATACAGCAGTGTATACTTTGGGGGGGGGGCGGGGAGAGGAATTCGATTTTATGTATTTATTTTTGACCGGAGGTACTGGGGATTAAACCCAGGACCTTGTGCTTGCTTGCTAAGCACACACTCTACCACTGACCTATACCCTCCCCCTTGGCCAGTTGTGAAGTCCCTTTCATTCAGCATAGTCCATCGGGCACATTTTGGGGCAGCCTACTCTGGACCCCAACATTTCCCTATTCTGTAACTTCCCTGGAAGTTTTACACATTAAAAGCTGGGCTGTTGACTGTGCATGTGCGTCCATGCGTGCGTGCGTGCGTGCGCGTGGTGTGGGGGCAGGAGGGAGGGAATAGTTTCCTAGAGGGCCTGCGTTTCATGGACCCAGTTTCTTAGTTCTGAGAACAGGTCTGTTCAAGGAAACAGTTGTAGTATCTCGTCTCAGGAGGCGGTGGTGTCGATGGGCTTCTGAAGCTAGGCCTAGGGAGCAAGCAGTCAGGTATCGCCTAAGAGGCACTTGTGTGGAAAACCAAAGTACAGCAAAAAGGTTAATCATTGGAGCAGATGAGAAACCAGATTCAGGGCCGGGAGTAGGGGGTCAGTCTGGTAGGAGATTTCCACACATCGGGGTCATCGAAACGGCTCGAGCAGTTTGAAATGCCTCTGATGATGTCCTGGGGTGTTCGGCTCAACTCTCTGAGCGGCTCCTCCAAAAACAGGCCCTAGGATGGTTTCCACAGGAGCTGTTGTGGCCATTTCTCTGACGTTTACCTCCCGTTGTCCAGCTTCAGTCTGCAGGGCTTCAGGAGACGGAGCATTTTAGTACTCAATGATGCCAAGACAAAAGGGTGAGAGAAAATGGGAAACGTTCGTGGAGATGGTCCTAGGCAGATAGTGGAGGCAACTAGAAGACCTTCAGTCTCCGGGCCGGCTTTCAGGTTGAGACAAAAACCCTAAGGCAAGCGCTTGCTGCCACAGCACATCGACTAACACGGGAACCATCCAGTGAAGATCAGCACGGCCCCTGAACGTGGACGACACACGCACATACGTGAAGCGTTCCGTAGCTTTAGTGATGTCAGTCACCCAGAGGAAGACAGATATCCTATGCCATCACTTCTAGGTGGGATCTGAAAGTAAGTCAAGACACCCATCCATACATAAATAACTCCATTTTAAAAAGACTCCAAGGAACCTATTTACAAACCAGAAACAGACTGGACTCGCAGACATGGAAAAGAAACCGATGGTTAACACAGGGGACAGGGTAGGGTGGAGGAACGGGGGAGGGCAGAGGGATAAATCAGGAGTTTGGGATTAGCAGATATAAACCACCCTATACAAACTAGGTACACAAGTAGGTCCTACTGTCTAGCACAGGGAACTATGTTCAATAGCTTGTAATAACCTATCCTGAAAAAGTATACGTGTGTGTGTGTGTGTGTGTGTGTGTGTGTGTGTGTGTGTGTGTGTGTGAATAAGTGAATCACTATGCCGTACGTCATAAATGAACACAACATTGTAAGTCAACTATACTTCCATTGACAGAGAGTTCCTACAATAAACAGGCAGGCAGGCAGGCAGGCAGGCAGGCAGGCAGGCAGGCAGACAGACACAGACACAGACACACAGACACACAGACACACAGACACACACACACACACACACACACACACACACACACACACACACACACACACACACACCCCCCACAGACACAGGGGAACCCTAAGGAAAACGAGTAGCACTAGTATCTCTTATCCATGCATGTCTATCCCAGTTTAATGGAAACCTAAGTTTTTGCCTGCAAGTCAATGATGCTAATAACTCTGCTGCCAAGAATAGAAAAATCCTCACGGAGGATTTCTGAATCCCAGAAGGGTCAGGGAGGGAGAAAAAGAGAAAGGATTCCATTCTGCTGACAGAGGTATGATAGTTACCATGTGGGTGTCCGCCTCTAAAAGGGAAGGAAGGGGAAAAAACAGAAGTTTATTTTCCCTTGTATCTGAAAAGAAAAAAATTTAAAACTCAATCCTCTTGGAGACAAGAAGTCGTACACACCTCATGTCACTGATTCTCCTCCTCCACCTCCTCCTCCTCCTTCCTCTACTTCTTCTTCTAGTCTATATCTCCCATGGATTCTGACGACCTTGCCTGATGATGGCGGGTGATGGGGGCAGAGATCGATCTTTCTGAGAAGTAAGTTGGCAAGCGCTTTAGTGAAGCCTCGTAGGATTTACCCAGCGAAGCGAGTGCCTTCGTCCCTGGAGGCTGCGGAAAGTATGTCCCCAAGTCACATACGCATGTGTTTGTCTTTTGTTGTCGTTGTTGTTGTTGTTGTTGTTGGTGGTGGTGGTGGTGGTGGTGGTGTGTGTGTGTGTGTTTGTTTGTTTGTTTGTTTATTTGTTTGTTTGTTTGTTTGTTTGTTTGTAGCAGTGTCCTGGCCATGCTGATGGCATCAGGCTTGCAGCGGGGGAAGGAAGGCTTCAACCCCTTTGGAAGTCATACCTACCATCCCAAGAACGTCTGGATGACCCCTACTATGTGGCAGTTGAATGGGGGCCAGTTACTGGGGTTCAGCGTGTCCAGAGAGAGGAGGTCTGAGGCCTCTGGGGACAAAAAGTTTGTATGTATGTATGTATGTATGTATGGCCAGTTGACTGTTTTTGCGGTCCTATAGGAATCTTCCTGCCCCTGTCTATTGAACAATGGGAGTCATCTTCCAAGTGCCCTGACACCAGACACCACGGTGGGTGAAGGAATGCGGGTGGGGTGGGGGTGGGTGGGGGAGGTCATCCAGGAAGCTGGGAGAAACCGAGAACGTCCGTGGGTCGGTGGGTCGGCCTGTCGGATGGTCGCCATGCTGGGTTTCCCCTAACCCAGGCCATTTGCCGAATGGACAGAACAGACTGGGGCCACGTGTGCCACCCACCCTCTTTCCGGAGGCTGTGGTCCACTGTGTTTGCATGAAAGTCAGTGAAGGAGGCATCTCCTCGGGACTCGGTTCCGTCCCTTTCACGAGAGCCTCCACTTTGGATGACAGCCAGCCAGCCAGCCAGCCAGCCCTCGATGCCAGGGCAGTAGACGACTGCCAGGAATATCCCATCCTTTCTGGAACCCTGAGTGTACCCACCTGTACAGACACAAGGCTGAAGAATACATGACGTTCCTTCCTAGTTGACAGCACTCCCCATGTCACTGAAACAGTGTCCAGTACGCTGACGTCATCTCCTCCCTCTCCCACACCCCCGCACGCGCACAAACACGCGCGCGCGCACACACACACACACACACACACACACACTCTGTCTGTCTGTCTGTCTGTCTGTCTGTCTGTCTGTCTGTCTGTCTTCTAAGGATGGAGAAGAGTTTGCTGAGCTATTTCGGGTGCCCTCTCATCCTAGTTCCTATCTCCAAGTTGGTTCAAAGTCCAAAAGGCGGTCAAGCACTTAATCAGATAGGTCCCTCGTAAAGAATGCCTCCCACATCACGACGACAGGCTTCTTAGGCCAGCCGAGAAGCTCCTTCAGTTCTGCGCCCATCTTGGCTCTAAGTTGATATCAGTCTGTTACGGAAATGACAGGCCAGCCAAGAAACAAGCACCTCTCGGAGGGTTGGAGTACTCAGATTTATTACGCCGGCGGGCTCAGAGGGGCTTCTGCTCCGAAGCTCTGAGCACCTCCAAGACGTGCACATGAGGTTTCATAGGGTTAATTACAAATATGGGTCTATTCGCCAATAAGGCTCAAACAACAAAAAGCAAAGGATCAGTACACTGGAGCTTATCAATTTGGAACAGATCACGTTACTGACACTTGTTGAGCTTGGATTTACGAGTTAGCTTGTTAGCCCAGTAAACTGACACTAAACTTCAGATTTACGAGTTAGCCCAGCAGAACTTAGATCAGTAAACGGACACTTATCACACTTAGATTTGTGACTTTAGCTTGTTAGCCAGCTGGGCTTTTCCTTTACAAGTCCTCCAGGATCCAAGAAAGCCACGTTGGAAAACAAGTGGTGATTCTGATGGGACAGGAGATCAGTCATTTGGGGGCGAAGGGTGGGGTAGGGAGACATACCAGCCTGTCTGTCTGTTTTC